>NW_005842672.1:629618-632847 GCF_000455745.1 Alligator sinensis | reverse complement strand
CATGCAGGAAGGCAGAAGACCATGCCAAACTGAAGGAGCCTGTGCCCCCACAGCTAGGCAGCCATGGGCTTCTCACATGCCGAGGAACACATCAGTGCTGGTGGCAATGTCCCTGGCAGCAGGGGGAAGGGACATGTAGTGTGGCCACAGGTAGCCCTCCAGGAGTCAGCAGAGGTCGTGGGGCAGCCCAGGTTTGCCCCCCATGCCATCGTACCTCAGCGACCCATACCATGTGCACAGGTGTGCCTGGGGCACCATGGCCATCAGCAGCAGTCAGTTGTAGGGGGTCAGGCATCTCTCAGCTCATGCAAACAGTTCCTCATGCACCTTTTGGAGCATGCAGCAGGGGCACGTTTGGGGCACAGTGGTGGCATGGGGCAGTGCAGCCATTAGCCATTGTTCAATTAAACAAAATGTCAGAAGAAATATTTCAAATAGCAATTAAAATGTTTTGGGAATAAGGGGGTGAGGCGGGAGGGTTAAATCTTTCAATCTTTCCTCCCCTAGACATGGTTCATTGCTACTCATGAAGAACAACAGTTGAGTTTGCAAGCTTGATGCCAACTTCTTCAGATAGCTCTTCAACCAAATATTTATGAATATAAGATTTTCAGCTACTGGGTGGTTTCACAAAACATTTTATTTGACATTTCCCTATCTGGAATAGTCTAGAATTCCTATTATTTACTTGTGAAATGTGAGTGGTCACTTAAGTTTCTGGGTGTTTCTGGTCAGAGAAGAGGACATTTTAAACTGAACAGTTAATGATGCAAAGGGAACATTGACTATCTTTGTTTTCTCATGAATAAAGGTCACTTATACCATGACCAGCCATTTTTTGAACACTCACATTAAATAAAACCTCAGGATGGAACTAAGAAAAAGAAAGCAATCGCTCAATATGAACTTAACTGTTGAGTTTTGATGGTCTGAATACTAAGAAACTGAATGAGATAGCGTAGACTTGAGAAATCGACAGATTGGAATTTCAGACAACTATCCCAAACACTACTAAACTACACTAGCTCACACCAGCCCTGCATGCCATAGACGTTCTCTGGGAGCATGTGAATTATTGTACCATAGGACACATTGTTTTTCTTTTCATGTATCATCTTTAAACAACTGCATAATTTTTTATGATGTTTAATAGTTGGTATACTTGCTTTCCTTCCATTTGGCCAGCTCTAGTTAGGATGAGTCATAAGCAGTTCAGTTAGTTTCACCTCTTCCATTACCTTCTCAATTTAAAACCCAAAATTCAGAGTACAATTTTCAAAATTTGCTCACATAAAAGCATTTGAGTGTTCACATCTTTAATTTTTTCCATAAGAATTCAGCCAGGAAAGGGTAAATCACTTTCTGTGGGCGCATCTACATGTGCATTTGCTGTGGCACCAGTTTACTCACGAGTAACTGGTGCTGGGCAAGCATCTAAACATTCAGACAAGTGGGAGCAGATTTTCTGCCAATCTGCTCCTGCTTCCTGGGGCCCTGCAATGGGGCCTTGCCTGCCACTTTTGGGGAGGGCCAGACTCTGGCCACACCTGCCAGCAGCCAGCAATGCTCTTCAAAAGCCAGCCCTGCTCTCTACTTTCTGATCAGCCACTTCCTTGGCAGCAACAAATGGCCACCAGGATTCCTGCCGCCTGCCACATTGGCTCTGTTGGCCTGCTGCACCGACTGCCACCTGGCCTATGGCCATCTCACCCCTCCTGGCTCCCCCACATGCAGCAACCTCCTGCCTGCCCACTGTGGCCTGTCCCAGGGCTGCTGCTGCACATCTGCCACCTCCATCCCGTCCACCTGGCCAGACCCTGGCACGGACATTGATGACAGACTCCAGGATGCCACTGCTAGGGCTGCTGTTACCATTCTGGGCCTCCAGCCCAACCATCTCTGAGCCCACTGGGCCAGTCAGGACTGGTGGCTGCATGTCATCCAGACCATTTAGGATGATGAGCAGTGGCTGGAGGCCTTCTGCATGACCCAGGCCACCTTCTGGGATCTCCTGGAGCATCTTCTCCTGCACCTGGAGCAACAGGACACCAACATGTGGCCGTGCTTTCCTGCAGACACCCGGCTGGCCCTCATCCTGCTCAAGCTGTCCACACCCACCAGCTTGCAATGTGTTGGCCACCTGTTTGGCATGGGCAAGGCCACCACTGGGGAGAAGACTGTCCTGGAGGTGTTCAGTACCCTCCAGGACGTGCTGAGGGACACTGTGCTCCACATGCACAACCCCTTGGCAGTGATGGGATTCCCCCAGTGTATTGGGGCCCTTGACAGGACTGACAGTTCTGTCACCTGCCCACCCCATGGAGCCTGCCCTTAATACAGCTGGAGGAGTTTCCACTTCATGGAAGATTTTCTGCAAGGCCTGGGCACAGGAGGCGTGGTGGGTGAAGGACACCTGGCAGTGGGGGCCAGGGCAACAGATGCAGGTGCTGGCAGATCACCTCTCCTCCAGTACTCCCTGCTGTAGCCCACCTGCACTGCTGCCCACAGATGGCCCTACATCTTTCCTACTCACCCCCAGCACCACGTTCAATGCAAACACATCTCACAAAAACAAGTTTTTATCCCCTTCACATCAAACAACTCCTCTCCCCCATCCCTCCCCAACAAACAGAGCCTCCTTCCCCCACACCACCAACCAAGCAATAAAACACCTTCTTCCCCGTGAAAACTTTGTTTAATGTCCTTTGCGTTCTGTCCAGGGATGGGGGGCCATGGGCTGGAGGGGGCTAGGCGGCAAAGCCCAGAGACAAGTAGCCAGCACCCTGGCCTCTGGTCACTGCCCCACGGATGTGCACACTGCACGCATGCCAGCAGTTGCCAATACCTGGGATAGAGGCTCCAAAATGAACAGCCCAGAGAAAATATGGAAGTTTTTCTTTGGGTTCTTATTGTTCAGTTGGTACTTTCAGGCCACTCCCAGTGGGAGTTTGGGAAGCTCCTTTTCACATCTAGAGAAGCTCAGTGCCCAGAAACTACTTCCTCCCAATCTCTAGAAATGTGTCATCGGAGAGGCTGCTGTCATGTTATACAGCTTATAAGTATACATGACTATCAGAAAGAGATGAGAGCTATTGAAATTAAACAATAAAACTAGTACAAATGGCTACAGACTGATTATGAACACATTTTAGGTTAGAAATTAGAAGTTTTTAAGTGTTAGTGGGTTAATGTTTTGGAATGATCTTCTGAGCAAAGAAGCAAGGGGAAA
>NW_005842672.1:572649-627801 GCF_000455745.1 Alligator sinensis | reverse complement strand
TAAAGGCATCCAGTTCCTCCAAGTGACTCTGCACCATCTCAGGGTCTACGCATGGTAGTCTGGCGCCTTGCTGCTGCCTCTCTACAACCCCAGTGAGAGACTTGTCGTGCCCCTCACTTAGGAACACTGAGGCAAAGAACTCGTTGAGGAGTTCAGCCTTGTCCCCCCTGTCTGTCACCAATTGTTTCTGCCCATTTAGCAGGGGTCCTATTGTTGGCCCTGCCCCACTGCCCCTTAACCATGCGAGTGGCCCTCCTCTAGACCCTCTCAATGAAGTGTGACCACTCTAGACCACATCCCTCTTGAAGTGTGGTGCCCAAAGCTGGACACAGTACTCCAACTGTGGCCTGACCAATGCCACATAGAGGGGAAGGATCCCCTCCCTGGACCTGCCTGTGATGCATCTGTAGATGCACGACAAGGCACGGTTAGCCTTACTGACCGCTTCCTTGTATTGGTGGCTCATGTTCATCCTGGAGTCAACAATGACTCCAAGATCCCTTTCTGCCACCATGTTGACAAGAAGGGTGTTTCCCAGCCTATAGGTGTGTTGCTGGTTTCTTCTCCCTAGATGCAGCACCTTGCACTTGTCTGCATTGAATTCCATCCTATTCACATCTGCCCACCTCGGTAACCTGTCTGTATCTAGCTAGATTCTGTCCCTCCCCTCCAGTGTGCCCACCTCACCCCACAACTTGGTGTCGTTAGCGAATTTGGATAGCATGCATTCCACATCCAGATCACTGATAAAGATGCTGAACAGTACAGGCCCCAGGACTGAGCCCCGGGTGACTCTGCTGCCCACATCCCTCCAGGTCAAAAATGACCCATCCACCACCACTCTTTGGGTGCAACCATATAGCCAGTTTGCTGCCATATCTGACTATATAGGAATCAATGCTGCAGTCACCTAGTTTTTTTAGGAGAATGCAGTGGGAAACTGTGTCAAAGGTCTTCTTAAAGTCCAGGAAGATGACATCCACCCTGACATGCTCATCCAGGGACTTTGTGACCTGATCATAAAAAGACACCAGGTTAGTCAGGCAGGACCTGCCCTCAATGAACCCATGTTGGTTGCCCCTGAGCATTACCTTCCCTGCTAGGCCCTTGCAGATGTGCTCTTTGAAAATTTTCTCAAAGGTGTTCCCAAGGACTGAGGTAAGACTGACTGGCCTATAATTGCCAGGGTCCTCCTTTCTCCCCTTTTTGTAAATGGGGACCACATTGGCCCTTTTCCAATCCTCTGGTACCTGGCCAGTGCTCCACGAGAGTTCAGAGTCGTGCCAGGGGTCCTGCTATGACCCCCACCAATTTCCTCAGCACCTTCGGGTGAAGAGCACCTGGACCTACTTATTTAAATATGTCCAACCCCTCCAAAAGTTCCCCAACTAGGTCGTCCCTGACCTAGGCATGGTGGTGCCTCCCCTGGGTCCATCTGCAATTCTATTGGAAATTTCCCGGTCCCTGTTCAGAAATATGGAAGCAAAGAATTTTTCAGCTTTTTCATTTGCCGCAATCACCAGATTGCCAAGCCTATCCTGTAGGGGCCCCATGTTACCCAGCGCCTTCTTTTTACTCCCTATGCATTTGAAAAAAGGACTTTTTATTATCCTAAATTCTGGCCGCTAGCCCTAGCTCCAACTCAGCCTTCACCTTCCTAACAGTCTCCCTGCAGTCCCAAGCAATGGAGGTGTAATCCTCCTTGATGATAGCCCCTTGCTTCCACTGTTTGTACGCCTCCTTTTTTGCCCTCAGGCATCCCTGGATGCCTTTGCTGAGCCATGGAGGCTTCTTAGCACTCCTGGCCCCCTTGATCAGCATTGGGACTGACTCCCTGTGAGCTCGGAGGATCGTCTCCTTGAGGAACAACCACCCGTCTTGGACTCCCATCTCATCGGAGCTCCGAGACCCCAATGCCTCTCTTACTAACCTTCTTAGCTTACTTCAAGATGAAGCTTGACTGATTTAAGAAAGACATTGTTGCAATAAGGCCCCTGCTCCACTACTGCAGATGTGAATGAAGGGGACAGATGCCTTTAACGACACTCCTGTTTTGCATGTTAACTGAAGGGGGCAGAGTTTATCCATCATATAAGCCAGATTTTTGGGGTCTGAGGGCAGACTGGTTCTGGCTCTTGAGAGGAGCACAGAGGACAGAGCCCAGCAGGACAGAGTCTGCTTTGAGTTTATGGAGAGGGTGAAAACATCATGGAAGGGCAGTAATGTTTTGTGAAACAGTGTGCTGCTATTATGGGGAGTTTTTGCTAGTTTGTAAGAAAAGGCAGTTATAAGGGTATTGGGGAGGTGGCTGGGATTCCTCTGAAAGAAGGGAGACCTCTGTGGGTGTCTGTTGAAGGATCCCCTGGTTATCCAAGGGCTGCCTCCCGAGTTTATTACATACAACAACATGGTGTGGCAGGAAAGGTGGGAGAGGTTGTTAGGGTGCCACAAATGGAAGAAGACCACTAGGGGGTGGCAGCCTGCCCTGGACCTTAGGCTTGCTATGATAGGATCAATGAAAGGTGAGTTTTGGATTAATAATCAGTGTATGTGGTGTATGGAGTTATGTATTTGCAATTCCCATGAGAGATCTTTCTTTGCATGGGAGGGGATTTAGGGCTTTGACTTATCTTCTCTTGGGACCAGGTAGGAACATTTTTCCTTCACAAATGCTGTATAGTCTTCCGGTCCCACTTTCCTCTGAAGCACAGGCCACTGGTCATAGTTAAAGGTGAAAGTTTTGACAGTGGCATACTGATGCCCTTACCAGTACTCAGATAGTGCTAAGGTACCTTGCTAGAGGGTCTTGGTCTTTTACTTGGGATCAAACTGACCACCAGATTTGGGGTCAAGAAGGAATTTTTCCTCATCTCAAGAAAGAGTAGTGGGAGTTTGTGACTTGCTCTGTATCCTGAGGCATGGTTCCCTTCCTAGGTTCCTTTGATCCTTTAACCAAAGTAATTCTTTGCCATTGCAGTAACAGGGTATTGGCAGTACCCTTATGTAGTAGTGTAATGATGGGTAAAAAATCACCTACTTGGGCTCCACCACCTCACAAAATCTTAGCTTGGAAGCTGAAATTCATGCTCACATTGGAAAGGCAAGCAACACCATGGCTAAACTTCAAAAGAGAGTTTGGAAAAACAGAGCGCTCACTCTTTTGACAAAGATATCTGTCTACAGCACTTATGTACTTAGCTCTATTGTCCTGTGGATTGCTGAGGCAGCTGCAGTCCCCCAAGAAGCACTGTTGGGTATGTTGGGTCATGTGTTGGCATGTGTTGCTAGTCCTCTGACTCTTTTTTCTCTAGCTGCACAGGGTTGGCCGGAGATCCACTGATCTGGACCCTAGCCTCCCCGGGCAACTGACCTGAGGCACCGTAATGGAGCCACAGGCCTTCCCTGTCCAGGTTCCACAAATATCAAACAAATCAATAAAAACTTAGCACAAAAGGTTGCACTTACCTGTGCTTGTTGTGTGTGGTCTCTGCTGCTCACTTGCTGGGTGGTGGGTCTAGTGTGCTCCCGCAGTCCAGATCTGAGAGTGGGCAGGCTGCAGGGCTGTTGCCAGGTGAGGAGAAAACTTGCTTGCATGCTTGAGCCCTAGCCCCCCTGTACAGCCACTGCTGGCTGCTCTTGGCTGCCTGTGCCTGTGGGGTGGGCCCTTCCACCCTATCTGAGCAGCTGGGCTCCCAATTGCCCACAGCTGGGGACACTTCCCCAGCTGAGGCTGGTAATTACTGCTGCTCCTGCTGTGCGGGCTTCCAGGGGTCTATGCAGCCATGGCACAGCTGCATCTGTTTCGGGGAGAGTGGGGAGGGAGACAACTTGGGTATATGTCTTCCAGCAGTGACGGGGCCAGGCTCCATTACAGGCAGCGAAACCTGGACTCTTTATGCTAAGGAAAAAAGAAAACTGAACAGTTTCTATCTTCGATGTCTCCACCGTATCCTGGGCATAACATAATGTGACAAAATCTCCAACTTTGCTGTTGTGGAATGGGCCAAGTTACCCCTTATGTTCATGCTCCTGAGACAGAGATGTCTCCATTGGTTAGGACGTGTGAACCGTATTAGCAATGGCTGAATCACCAAGGACATACTCTATGGAGAGCTGGCCACTAGCAAACATCAACTTGAACAGCCCAAACTCCATTTTGTTGATGTCTGCAAATAACACCTTTGTGAGCTATGCATCGATGGCCAATGCTGGGAATCAATTGCTTTGGACTGTGGTGAGTGGAAAGCTGCCATGAAGCAGGACCTACACTGCTTTGAGATGGATAGGGTCACTGATGAGCTAGAGAAGAGGTGTTGGAGACAGGCAAGACAAAATGGTACTTGGCAACAGTTTGTATGTGCAACTTGCTGGAGGATCTGCCTGTCACACATCACACTCTTCAGCTACTCAAGAAGCTGTGGTGGTACCCGGAAACCTACCAAAGGTGCAATCCCAATGGTATCTTGAGACTGGGGGCTGCCAATGAATGAATGAATGATGTGTGGGTGAGCAGGGCTCTGGGCACTGATTTAGAGATGATGGCAGAATATTGCCACCACCACCCCTCCCCTCCAAGGGAATCTTTGCTTCAGCAGCAGCAGCTGCTGCTGCGGGGAGGCAAACAGTGCTGTGGCACCTGCATCTGGTAGCAGGGTAGGTGAGTGACCATGCCCCCTCTCCTTCCACCCCTCCTCTGGCAGAGCTGCTGTTAGGTATGTTTCTGCCCTCATCTCCCCTGCTATTTACCCGTGAGCTGTTATACAGTGTTTGGGGCTTTGTTTTCATAATGCATTTTGTCACTGTGGTGTGTGAGGGATTGGGGTGAACAACGTGTAGGATTCTTTTGATAAATGGCTGCCTGTAAATGCAGGGGACTAGATCCAGTAGTCCAGCAGGCTCTTTACAGTCCAGTGTTCCTGTGTGCAAGTGCCTGGAGTAGGTGGACCAGGAATGTTATTGCCTGTCATGAGCTAAGAATCATGCATCAGGACCCTAAAGATCATGAGATATTAAAAAATTGGGTCTTTTTTGTCTATTTTCTGGCTTATCTCCCCTGCCTGACCTCAGAGCATATGTGCACGTGTGTCCCCATGTGAGAGAGAGTGACAACTCATCCTCAAAGGCATAGTTCTGCATGCACATGGAGATCCCATTTTCACCATACCCTGCCTCCCCACTGACAACCTTCTGCCTCTTTCCACCTCCCCTTCCTCTTTAGCAGGTCCCCAGAGTTCCCCTGCTTCCAGTTTTGATTTTTGTGGGTGATATCTTTTATTAGACCAACTTCTTGGGTGCGACAGTTTGGCAAACTTTCAAATGCAAGGCATTCTTCATTACTTCTTTTAATTCCCAGGCCAGGTGTGGGCAGCCCTGTGCTCCCTCAGCTTCCAGTTCCCTGGCAGGCTCCAGCAGTTGCCTCCAGCTAATTAGGTCCCTTCCACTGCTCTGTGGTGAGGACCCTACTGCAGAGCTCAACGCAGGATGCCTTTTCCCCTTAAGGCAGACACAGTTATTTGGGTAAACGTGATATCTTTTATTAGACCAACTAAATAGTTGAAAAAACTTTTCTTTGCAAGCTGTCAGGCACAAACACCCTTCTTCAGGCATAAAGAATCTGCTGTTGTTTTGTGTTCTTCTGGGTGGAATAGAAGCCAATATGCAAAATGCAGGTCTATGAAAATGCAAATGCATGGCACTGAGGATCAGAGGCCATGAGTGACAATAGATGTGAGGCAGGTGTCGGGGGGAAAAGGGGGGAGATGTAGACCTGGTGATAGAATGTAGCTGGTAAAATGTAGAGAGTTTAACTGAGGTTATCGGATGGCAGGCAGGTTATAATGTGCCATAAATGCAATGTCTATATTTAGTCCATGATTTTTTGTATCCAGTAGATTTATGAAGTGAAGTTTGTAGGCTCGTCTACGAAAGGGGGTTTGTAATACCCATTGAGGATTAAAACTCAGAGATTGGAGAGAGAGTGGTTGTCTAGAACACAAGCCATATTACTGTGGATAGTTGCTATAAGTTGCCTGTAGCACCAGTGGCCCCATGAGGCCAAAAGGAGAATCTGCAGGCAGCTCTGGCAGAGTTCCTGTGGTTAAAAACATCCTGCCCTGTTGTGTATGGTCTTTGAGTTCTTCAAACCAGAGAGGTTGCACTATATTATTATTTTTTCTGTAGTCCAAAAATGAGCAAAAATTAAGAACTGGCATTATCTGAGGGGTGCCTCCAGTCAGATGATGGGTGCCTCAAGTCTAAAAAAGTTAAGGACCACTTGAAATAAAATAAAGCTTTCACTGTTTTGTTACAGTAGATGCAGTTTAAAATGTTTTGCCTGTGCTTCTGAGAAACAATTTCTTTGGAAAATGTGCTTGCTTGTTGGTACAACACTGCTCCTGAAATAGTCCTTGTACATAGTTTCTTTGTTTTTGAAAGCTAATAAGTGAATTTAGAGGGAGAAATCCTGCTGACATGTTTAGAAGCATAGTAGCAGATATTATAATAATTAGATATTGGTAACATTTTACACACAGATGGTTGTCTATACCAAAATAAAACTGTCAAGTTTTGTCTGCTGCTTGTATGTATTCATTCCTTCTTTAAGGATCATGGCTAACACTTCATTGGTGTCAAGGTGGTATTCAACTTTAATAGGACAAGAATATTTTGGAACCCTGTCAGCTATTTTTGCCAGTAATATCATTACATTGTTCATAAATAGAGAAGCTGCTGCAAAGGGTCAGAAGCACCTAGAAATGAACCAAAATATCTTGAGGTTATGTAAGCAAAGTGGCTGGACTCTGATGTGTGGGGAACCATGAGATGAACAACTCAGAATTAGATTCTGCTTATTTCTGGCGAGGATTCCACAGGGTTAGGTCTACAAATGGGCTTAGTGACTCAAATTGAAAATGTAGATCCTCGAAATGTACATTCAGCTCCCATCTAGCACTGGAATTGCCTAAAATCCTTAGGTACCTACATTTATGTTCCTGGTAAAGTCCAGGGGTACTGAAGCTGGACTAATATCAAGCAGCTAAATTGCTAATTTGTGCCCAAGACTGGGCTATAAATAGACATCATCCTTGGAGCAGGATCATCTGTACCAGGATGCACCTCAGCATAGTGAATCCTCTCTATTGGGCGATACAGACATCATGCATTGTTTTGCAAGAGCAGGCCTCTGCCACTCCTGGGGCTTCAGGGGCCCAATCCTGCAGGACAACTGCAAACAGGGGTCCTAGGAATCCTCTGGCAGGGGACTCCCTAGGCACGCATATTGTGCTGCTGTGCCCTGACTACAAGCAGGGAAACCCTGGTGGTTGCTTCCAGGGTGGACAGGGGCTTTCCGGGGGAATACAGGATTGGGCCCCTGAAGCCCTGGGAGTGCCTGCCCAGATTGGCTGGAGAGTGTGGACAGATCTGTGCTGTCTGCCCTTTCTCACCACAAAGCAAACAGATATCTGCTGCCAAAAAAGCAGCAGTTTTTTTACAACTTATTGTTGCAGCCACAATTTTGGGCGCTTTTGGTGCAACAAGGGTAACAGATCTCTGTTTGCATGGGCTTTATGCTGCCATAAAAAATGTTTAGGGTGGCATAAAGGCAGTATCTGATTACAGTTTAGGATTCACAAATTGGAACTTCCTTTACCAACTGCACCTATGGTTCAATTAATTTGGTTTTGTCAGAGCATTCCTACCATGTCAGGCCTATCACAAAACGGTGGAGGACACAGTTGTGGTGGTTCCACACTGTCATGGGGCCTCCTTATTTTCCATTATGAAGATAGGAGGGGAAAGAGGGAATGGCCCTTTAAAAGGGAGGACTCAGACTGGAAAGGATATATCCTATGGTGGCAGGGATATAAGAGAAGGAAAAGGCAGGAGAAATTCAGAAGAGCGCTGGCAGTGGGAGGGAGAGGGGCTCCTCCTAGAGAAGGCTGCATCCAGGGCACAGGGACTGTGGGCAGGCCTGGGGAAGGGACTCAGCTGGGAGACCAAGGGACATTGTGAGGTGTGGTGTGGCTATAAGAGAAAGGCAGGAGGATGTATTTTCGAGGAGACTCCATCTTCTTTTCTTCTTCTCTCATATACTTCATTTCCCCCTCTACACATCATAAATGTGGCGGAGGTACACACCTGCTTTATTGTTGATGCTTGGTAGGTCTCATCCTGGGTGTGTGGGTGTGCTGCACATGTGAGGAGGTGGGCAGCAGTCTGTGGTGCATCACCGCATTTACAGATCCTTTAAGCCAATCTTTTAGAGTATGGCATTAAAGCATCCAATGCCAGAGCAAATCCTGTTCTGTTTAGTTCAGGTGTTGCAGGGGAGCTCGTACCCGGGTGGATTGCATATGAAGCGCTTGAGATGAGAATCGGTGTCATCCCACTTTTTGTGGCGGTGTTCAAGTGCCCGTAGGGTGCTGCTCCCACCTCCACACTGTTGCAACAGTGCCCACTCATGGAAACCTCATGAAGCCTTGGCTACTGGATGTACCTCATCCTGAGTGGGGCAAGGCACTCTGCTAGTGGCCCAACCACTGAAGGAACAACAAGGCATGGTAGGAAAGTTCAACAAGGAAGCTAGGAGAGAGGCCTGGACTGAGTGAGGACCACCTGAACTTCACCTCAGCTTAAGGAGGACCTGGTGCCTCTTACACATTTACACCCACTCCCCTGGACTATGGGGGATCTGGGTTCAGTTCGCTCTCTCTGAGGGAAAATTAACTCATCTCCACCACCTCTCAGGAGGAATGTCCTTACCACTAGGCTGTGATTTTGGGGGGTCTCATTCATTTTTTAATGCTATGGGCTGGCAAATGCTTTCCATCTTTTCAGTGATAATCGGTCAGTGGTATCTTATTTTCTATAGCTAACACTTAACTTGCAATCTGCATGCAGTAGGAGAGGGGCCTGGGTCTTTTGCTAGACCCAAGTGACTTCTATCTTCTGTGCTGGGAGAAGGAAAGCATCTTTACTTTTTATTCAGTAAAGTTGGAATTTTTTGGCCAATGTTTTTAGTCAGATAATGTTGGTTTGCTGAAACCAAAACTTTTCGCACAAATACATCTGTTTTTTTGGGAACAGTGTCTCAGTTCCAGGATGTTCCAGCATAGAAGATAAAAGTTTCTTGGGTCTAGAAAAAGTCGAAGGCACCTCTCCAGTTACAGCTGAGAGAGACTGCTAATCCCCAGTTCTGGTGGTCCTGACTCGTTTCCCCACAGTAGTCTCTCCTGCCTCCTATGGTGTGGGGGAAGGGAGGACACATGAGGGTGATGACAGGGCTAAGACCTCTCAGACATGGCCTCTGCAAGCCCCAACCTACCCTGCTATTTCTGAGCAACTCCTGCCCCTGCCCCTTGCAGTCAAAGCCAGCCCTGGTTCTTCCCTTGACCCCTTCCTTGGCACTGCCAATTCCTGCCATTGGTGGTGCCCACCTCTAGTTATGCTACTGGACAAAATGATACCAGCTAGCAGAAGCAAAGAGCTACTTACTTAATCCATATCTCAGACATATTAAATAGGCTAACAGCCTGTGAACCAGACTGCCAGAAGTGACTGGTTATGCTGAGCATCCACGTTGAAGTGCAGCATAGGAAACAGTTTTAGAAGGATCTGAGCTCTGGCCCGCTAACAACCAGATCCTTTCAAGTTGTCTCAGGTTGGGTACTCAAAGTCACTAGTTGTGCCTGGAAATCTTGGACTGTGAGTAATATGTTGAGCATTTTCTGCTCCTAATGAATATTGTTTCTAGGTACCCGGGGCAGAAGATGCTCACTTTACAGGAAGTGATGCTGTTCTCTCTTCTCCATCCTTTGCACTTCAGGGTTCCAGTCCTGATTTAAAGCCTCAGAGTCCTACTTGAAAGTAAGAATTAAATAAAAAGGAAAAGCCCAATCCCATAATGTAGTAAGCACACTCAATTAGGAACACTGCAGGTTGATGGTGTCCTGTACATTGTGGAATCAGGGCATTAGTGGCTAGTTAGCTTTGGCTTTGAGGGGAGTTAGAGGCACAATGCTTTCATTGTATCTGATGTTATTTGCAGCTGTTTAGACTGAGTGGGACAGTCACTGCCAGGAACATTGGAGAGATGCAAAATACCTTCTGTCCTGACAATAGGCAGGATTATTAATGAGGTAAATTATGATCTTGTGAGGTTCCTTCCAGCCCCTAACAGCTATGAATCTGTGAATCTATGAAATAGGCTTGTATGCCAAATAGAATCAAAGAGTGTCATCCAAAACCCAAAAGGCGCTGCGAGAAAACAGGCTGCTTGAAATTTTTTTCTAATTATTTTATCTTAAAATTGTTAAGAATATCAAATCCTGGTTTCCATGGTTTTGCTGAAGAACTAGCATGATGGAGAGATGACAAAAAGATCAAACCTGAGCTACATTTTTTCAGATACTGTATTGCTCTTGGATAAAGACCATTGTGCTTTCACAAAAATGTTTTTTTAGGCATTTGAATTGGGCATGTTTCAATAAAAGCAAGCAAGGGCTTTAGACAGTTGAATTATGCATGTCCCCTGTCTCCTCTCTCCATTTCAGGTCAAGACAACAAAGTTTTGTTTCTTTTCTTTGTTTGTTTAAAGACTGTTCATTGCTGGGGCTGGCTGGTAAACTGCTCAGGGAGCAAAAGCCTGCCTGAAGAGGCCCATAGGTGACAACCCACATATATTGTGGTATTATAATCTTGTCTATAGTTGGGAAGATCCTCACTGCATTCTCCTCAATAGATTCATTATTGCCAAGGAGATTCTACCTAAGTCCCAGTGTTGTTTAAGACCATACAATAGATATGATCTTTGTTGCTAGACAGCTGCAGAAGAAGTGCTTTGAGCAACACTGAGATCTTTACATGGCCTTCACTGACCTGGCTAAGGGTGTTGATCCTCTAGGCAAAGAGGCCCTATGGAAAATCCTGATGAGATTTGGATGTCTGCCAAAATTATTTCCATTGTCAGACTTCACAGTGATATGACAGCAACAATTTTAAGCAATGGTTTGGAAATGGACACCTTTGCTCTTAGAGCTGGAGTCAAGAAGGATGTATTATTGCACCAACACTTTTTCATCTATATTGCAGTTATTCTGCATCTCATTGCTGACAGACTTCCATCTGGAGTCAGCATCCAGTATTGCATGGGTGGGAATATCTTTAACATCAATCGGTTATGTTCCAAATCCAAGATAACCACTACCTCCATTAATGGTTTTCAATATGCTGAGGATTGTATCATGTGTGTCCACTCAAACGAAGAGCTCCAGGTCACTATTGATTGCTTCTGTGAAGTACCATTAACTTCATGATACTTTACCAACCCATTGGAAACCAACCAGCTGCTCCTCCACACATTACAATTAAAGGACAATCCATGGAGAATGCTGAACATTTTCCTTGCCTGGGTAGGCACATTTTGCAAAAAGTAAACATAGCTGATGACATTCAACACCAGATAAAATCTGCCAGTGCTACCTTTGGACATCTCTGAAATCATGTCTTTGATTATCAAGACATCAGGACCCTAACTAAAATTGTCATATACCAGGTTGTTGTCATTCCTACCCTGTTGCATGGATATGAAACTTGGGTGACATCAGAAACACCTAAAAGCATTTGAATGTTACTATTTGCACTATCTATGGAAAATCCTCCATATCATTTGGAAGGACAGAAGAATGAATGCCAGCATTCTAGCTCAAGCAAATGCCACCAGCATTGAAACCATGTTTATATGGAGCCAACTTGGTTGGCCTAGCTGTGTCAGAAGGATGCCTGACAATTGACTCCCAAAACAGGTCCTATACTCCCAAGTCACTGATGTTCACTGCTGTAGAGGTAGGCAAAAGAAGAAATAAGATATTCATATCAACAGCTCAGAGACTTAAGCACTGAATCGTCCCCAGTGGCACTGTGATGTATGAGAAGGTATCAATCATTCTGAGCAAACTCACCTCACTGTGGAGGCAGATACATAAGAAAGACAAACGGAAAGAGCTGTGACCAAACAGCATACGGATCCACTCCTTTTTCCCAGAACTATTTGCCATGTCTTCTATCAAATATATGGATCTTGGATCTCACAGACCTTGGATTGGCCTTCTCACTCTTCTTCAGATTCCTCGATGACTGCCCTATTTACTGGAAGACTGTCATCCCGGTATTAAGGGACCCCTGACAACAACACTACCCTGCTCTGCCTTATTGTTTAGGAGATGGGTTTGTAATTGACTGTATTCCGATAAGCAGTAAGCCAGAAGTCCAAATAAAGGTGAGAAGTACCATAGCATTTAGATGTCATGTACAGAGGTATGCTATATAACCTTAAAACAGATGAGATTAATAGAATGAGTTACACATTGGTAAGTCATTTTAAGTGACTAATAGTATATGATAGAGGAGAAATAAGGCTGCAGTAGGAAAAACAACCAACAAGGGGATACAATAAGGTATAACATAAAGCAATCCTATAACATCTTTTTACAGCCCTGTCAATTGCCTTTCTCTCACCTTAATGTGCCATTAGCTTTGCCTTTCTCTCACCTTAATGTGTAAACTATATCAATATATACTCACACTCATAATACTGACAGTGTGTGTACTGTACTTTATTTATGTCACTCTTGAATTTGGTCCAAAAGTGGGGAAAAATCAAGTGTGTATTTTGGACTATCTAGCTATTTAATAAGAATGTTAACAATTACATGTTTTACACACTTATATTCAGTACAGTCTGGTGAAGTTCAGAATCCTAGATACAGGTAAGAAGAGCTGAGGAGGGAGGATTTTCTTAACAGGAGTTTTCTCTTAGCTGTATAGTAGCAGTGAGAGTTACCAATCCATTAAGCTACTTACAATGGTAATGAAGAACAGAAAACTGGTTCACAAATTTCCAGTAAAGTTAGCATAACTATTTACATATGCTTCCGCAGATTAGGAGGAGGTCAAAGTCAGACTGGTTATTGACTGGCTTAATTTCAGCTTTTATTAGAAAATCAGCCATATTTAAAGACCAGATTTTTCACTAGTCTAAAGGATGGCAGATCTAAGATGACCTAGTGTTGAAAATACTGATTCTAAAATCTGTCACAATATAACAAGGGCATCATGGTCTCTCATACTGGGACAGTTTCCCTGAACTGTTTAAAACAGCTTTGTTTTTAGATTACACCACTGATGTGGCTTAAAGTACCTATTTGGCATGGAAGAATCCAGGGCTATAGTGTTAGTGCTTAGTGCTATAGTGTTGGGAAAACCATAAAGCTAATATATACTCATCATTAGATTGGACGTGACCATTAACATTAAAGCTCTTCTAATTGGTAAGGAAATGCTGACCAAGACCTCCTGACCAAAAACAGTTGTGAAGTAAAAATAGTTAATTAAAAATAACAAGGGACACAAGTATAATTTTCTTATAAACTTAGGCTCCTAACAGATGTTAAAGTAAAGGTATGATGGGACCCAATGCAGGATCCCACAATCATGTCTCCTGCCATACACATGTGGCACTTTGCTGGAGCCTGATCCTGGGCTCCCCCTGCACTGGCAAGTAGCAAGTTTGGCTGCTGTCAACTGACCAGAGTTCCCAGCTGGAGGAGTGTACCATGCTCTCCCATGGCTGGGAGCCCCATCAGCTGATTGGCTCTTCCCTCTCGTGGTGCACTTCCCTGACTGGGAACCCCAATCAGCTCATGGGGCTCCCAGCCTCTGGTGCACACAGGAGTCTTGACAGTCTTCTGTGTACCCCAGAGGCTGGTCACTGGTCACATGTTCAATTAAAGGTGTGCCAAGAACCAGCCACAAAATTATTATACACATTTTATGTAGTAACTTTATGGCTTTTTCCTCATTAATTCATTGAATGTGTGGCCAGTCCACTACTTAAGACACAATTAACCAGTTACTCGCATCTTAGGTGTAATGCGTGTCAGGGGCCTTAGTTTTATATATCTGATTTATAATTTTGTACTTTTTAAAATATACTCCACAGCAGAAGCTCTAAAATCCTCTGAGTACTTAATGCAGCTGATATTTTAAAAGAGATTTTACTTACCAAAACATCCTTAATAATTCCCATCTGAAATAAGATTGCACAGAAAAACAAATACAGGCTAGGGGGCCTTATTCTACTTGCTGAAGTCACTGCTGTAAGCCCTGTGTGGGGTAGAAAGAGAATCAAGCCCTCAATCTCAAAAAATCCATAAGAATAAAATAAATGCAAACTCCATGGTATTAGTGCTGACAGTATGCCTTGGCACTGTATTAGGCACAAGAACAAGTACCTCTCCAGCACAGCTTGCTTTCTAGAAGGTAAATTATATGAAGATTGGGAAATCATAGAATCATAGAAAATTAGGGTTGGAAGGGAGCTGAGAAGGTCATCTAGTCCAACCCTCTGCGCAAAACAGGACCATCCCCAGGTAGATCATCCCAGTCAGAGTTTTGTCAAGCTGGCCCTTAAAAACCTTCAAGGATGGAGATTCCACCACGTTTCTAGGTAACCTATTCTAGTGCTTCACCACCTTCCTAGTGAAAAAGTTTTTCCTAATATCCAACTTAACCTCCCTTACTAGACTAACTCCTGGGCTATTTTACCAAAAATAACTAGCTCATCCGATATTACATCAATTAATCTGGTTAAAAATCTTCATCTCAAAAGGGCTGTACATTTCTTTAAACAGGTCCAGTTCTTTGGTCATCTTAATATCTGAAGCCTGAACACTCCCTAGTCTTGGTCCTGACCAAAAAAGCAAAGGGGCAGTAGGTTCTTTTGCCTGAGTCCTTTGGAGGACACACTGTTCTGGTGAATCACAAGAGTATCTGGGACTATTAAAGCCTAGGAAGTTTAAACTAAGTTCTGCCCACAAGTAAAGCAACTGAAATAAGCCCAGCAGCAGGGAGGTTCACTACTGCCCACATGCGAAATGCTGCAATCTGTGCTGGCTGCAGGTGATCAATCATCCTATAAGAGAGCAGACTTTGGCTGCTAAATAAGTCAGATGCACATTACTGTTCCTAACTCAGCATAGAAGAGATACGGTCATAGCCCAAGGCAATGATCTTCACACTGGGGTGCCTTGAGAGCCTTTCAACTGTGCTGTGAAGCACTGTTAGGTCTGAAAACATAATGCACAAGATAAACTGAAAGATTTCAAATAGGTATTCATAGTGTTAAAAACATTCTGACTTGTTGCGGTCTTTCTGAGTTCTTTGCAATGAAAGAATATTTCTATTATTTTATTATAGTAAAAAAAAAAAAAGAAAACTAAGAGCTGGCATTTCCCGAGAGGTGCCTTGAGTCCAAGGGGCTGCCGTGCCTTAAGTCTAAAAATGTTGAGAACCACTGGTCTAGAGACTGCAGTGAACAGTGAGGTGGTAGCAGGTTGATGTAGATTAGACATAAATTTGGATGTCAAACAAGTAGCATACTTCCTAACCACCTTTGGATACTAACATACCATCCCTTGTACAGTCTGAAGTCACTTTCCCTGGAAAAGATAGTGTCAGTGATGCTAAAAACTGAAGAAACGTTAAGTTCAAAGTGTTTGTGCTATTCTTACTTTACAGATTGGGATGGAGAGAAAATGTGTTTTCTTTAAAGTCCATGGAACATGATATTTTCCACTATCTCTTCCAAACATATGTGGCTTTCTGTGTGAATGGCAAAGTAAAAGTGACAGCACTGAAATTAAAAAGAAAGCAGAAATGCCTTTGACAGTATCTAAAATTTCAACGAGTAGTTTATCATAAAAATGACAGGGTTGAAAATGGAGGTGGTATGCCATTCTGGATTCAGGGGAAAGAAAATATGAATAAAGCAATGAAAAGGAAGGAGCTTAGAGTGATAGTTTGGATCAATATCTGTAATAGTGCATCTAATTCTATTATTATTCCATCTGCAGCTTGATCTAGTGACTCAGCCCAGAACTGTGATTCTTTGTACACACATAAAATTCATGCTTCAGTGCACTGTGTTGATTACTCATCAGAGCAGTGTAGATGAACCCTAGCTACTTGATGGATACACTTCTCCTAGCATAATGAGCATCTCTAAATGAAATGACAGAAAGGGATTAAGGCTGGTAATAAATTGCATATGTTTTATTTTCCATTTTAGTCCTCCTTTGCAAATGTCTTAATTTTCTCCCTTAAGAGTTCAGAAGAAAGACAGTATATGGGATTTTTTTTAAATGTAACATGAAAATTAGTTGTCTTTATTACAGACATTGAACAACCCCTAATACATTGTTGGTTGTTTATTATTTGCTGTTATACATTGATGGAAAGTACATAGGAACAGGAATGGACAGATGTGCAGCTAGCCCATGGTAGTTCCATGGAGGAGATGGTACTTACTACATGTTAGGAAGAAATGGTGGGAAAGTAGGGAATATCCTGTTTGCCATCAGGAAATGGGGACCCCAGATGTATTCAGACAGATGAAACCTAAGGATGCATCTCCACGTGCACTTTAATGTGCATTAGCTTATTTTAATTCATATTAAAGCATCATTAAAAAAACATCTTAGTTAATGCACATTAAGACAGGCTAATACACATTTTCCTAGTACCTCACAATGGAGGTACTAGATTCAATGTACAATAACTAAAGTGTGTTAATGCACATGTAAATGCTCCCTTTATTCCTGGAATTTTATGCTTGTGGAATTTTACCCTTGATCCTTCCAGAGGTACTTCTCCACCAGATTTAGCAGTTATGTCAGTTTAGGGGGCAGCATCAGCTGTCTCCTTTACAGTGGTGTAATACTGATTATGTTGGTATAAATATATTGTCTCTGCCCTCAGTGAGAGAAGTCTATCAATTAACAACTTAATTAGGTTTCCCCTCTGTTTATTTGATTAACAGATGAACATGCCAGCAAGACTGAAAGTACTTGCTATTGCATATTTTCATCAGTAATTAATAATCTAAAATTGGACTTTATTTTATGTCAGGGAGAACTGTAGAAATGAGCAGTAAATATGTTGGGGAAAGGGCCTCTTTGCATAACTATTAATATGAGATACTGGTATTAGACCTTTGGCTCTCTCTCTAATGGAGCAGCCTGACATAGCAAAATGAAGAGGTTTGTTTTGTTGTGTTTTGTTTTGTTTTAATTGATCCCTCAAAACCTATTCCCATCTTAGGGAAGGCTTTAAGAACAAAGACATGGCACAGTTGCCAGTATTTTTCCCTCTGTCTTTGTGGGAGCCCATGAATTGCAAGAATGATAGCTATTTTTCAGTCAGGAAGGAATGAATGATATTAAATATATTCCTTCCTGTTTTTCATTATGACATTCTTGCATCAGCCTAATCACATTCAAATATACTGGAAAAATTCTTGAAAAGGACAGCTTTCCTATATAGTTTGGAACTACCCCATACAAAGTAATAAGTAGTCTTCTCTTTCATATAGAAAGGGTTAAATAAAAATAACCCTGACATAGGATTGATTCTATTTAATTCTTTAATAACTTTTTTAGAATCCTATAATTTTCTCTGTTAAATTCTACTGTATTTTTGAGCAGAGTACTGCCTACATCCTTTAACAGTAATGGAAATGGCTGCAGCAGCACCTTGCTGTAGTGACAAACCCTAACCCTACTATTACCTGACCCTTGTTTTGAGAACAAATTTTATTTCCACTATTTTAAAAGCAGAATGCTGTTCATTTATGTTCCTTTCTATTAGTCTTAATCAGAGTCTAGAACTAGCAGCTACAATCTATAGCAAATATATCCTAACCAGGTAATACTTTGTGCAGAAGTCTTCAGCTAGAGTTTATCTTACAGTTGTGCCTCTCCTAGCATCTGCTTAGAATTCAGGGTCCTTCTCCTATTCACATTGATTCTGTAGGGTTTTTCCCCTTCCATATCATCTAAATATCTGCTTGCTCATCTATACAGCATAAATCATTGTAAAGTTAGCATTTGTCAGTCCTATTTTGAATTAAACCTTTGAGGACCTGAGGTACAAAGGGATTTAAACATGGCAAGCTAAGCCTTGCCATGCCTAAATTTTAGAGACATATCTCCCAAGGTGGAGTTTCCAAGCCTTATGTCCCTTATGCAGTTCATGGGGAGAGTTAGAGGCCCAGAAATGGGATCCACAATAGCCAGCACACTGACCACGAGGTTGTCCAAGCTGTCCACCTGGGAATGCTGATGTGTGCAGTAGCATAACTTTAGCTGTCTAAGTAACTTCAGAAGTGAAAACTTTGGTGCCTAGGTACTCTCAGGTAGGGCTGGCAAGCCAGTCAACTGACCGATCAAATACTGTTAATTTACCAGTCATTTGACTGAATATTTTTCACTGGTCAAAGATTATAGCAATTTTATAAAAAAACTCACATTTTTTGTAGTTTTCTTGCTAAAAAAATTGTTTTCTTGGTTTTTTTGACACATTTATTTTTAATTCATTTTTGTGGATTGCATTCTTTGACTTAAAATCCAGCCAAGATGTACTTTCATAAGCTCAGGATATACTTTAAACAACTAAGCCCCTTTTTGAATCTGGCCCTAAGCTGTTCCAGATATTTTTTTCTAGAGCTGAGGAAATTCCAGTATTTCAATATTTGTTTTTGTCCCAAGACAAGATGAAAAGTGGAAAAACTCCTTTTTGTAGAATTAAAAATTAAGAGAAAGTCAGCTTTCCTAAAGTCGAGGACTACTGCATTGCTGGCTGACTTGCCAGCTTTGCGATGGATAATGAAAGTGATCAACTTGTGGTCACTGTCACCCAGCTTCCTTTCAATTCTTAGGTCACTCATTAGATCATCCTCTTTGGCCAGTACCAGGTCCAGCAGTGCCTTGCCTCTTGTTGGCCCATAAACTTCTTGAGACAGGTAGAGCTCATCCATACATGTAAGGAAGCTTTGTAATTGATCAGATTTTCATAGATTCATAGATTCATAGATGTTAGGGTCGGAAGGGACCTCAATAGATCATCGAGTCCGATCCCCTGCATAGGCAGGGAAGAGTGCTGGGGCTCGATGAACCCCGCTATAGATGCTTATCTAACCTCCTCTTGAAGACCCCCAGGGTAGGGGGGGAGAGCACCACCTCCCTTGGGAGCCCGTTCCAGACCCTGGCCACTCTAATTGTGAAGAAGTTCTTCCTAATGTCCAATCTAAATCTGCTCTCTGCTAGCTTGTGGCCATTATTTCTTGTAACCCCCGGGGGCGCCTTGGTGAATAAATACTCACCAATTCCCTTCTGTGCCCCCGTGATGAACTTATAGGCAGCCACAAGGTCGCCTCTCAACCTTCTCTTGCGGAGGCTGAAAAGGTCCAGTTTCTCTAGTCTCTCCTCGTAGGGCTTGGTCTGCAAGCCCTTAACCATACGAGTGGCCCTTCTCTGGACCCCCTCCAGGTTATCCACATCCCTCTTGAATTGCGGCGCCCAGAATTGCACGCAGTACTCCAACTGCGGTCTGACCAGCTCCCGACAGAGGGGAAGTATCACCTCCTTGGACCTATTCGTCATGCATCTGCTGATGCACGATAAAGTGCCATTGGCTTTTCTGATGGCTTCGTCACACTGCCGATTTAGCTGAGTGCTCATCTCATGAGATGTCTAAGTAGTTGAAGTCTCCCATGATGACCATGCACTGAGAATGTGCATCCTCAGCCAGTTCCCTGGCGAATTTTTGGTCAAGCAGTTGTTCCTGGTTTGGATGTCTGTAGTAGACTCCTGCCATTGTACCCTCTTCACTACATTCCCCTTGTATTCTAACCCAAAGGTCTCCAGTCGTCTTCCTTGGGTGCCAATCCCAGTTTGTAGGGATGTGTAGCTGCCCTTCACATAGAGAGCTATACCCAGCCCCTTTTTTCAGCATGTTCTCTCCTGTACAGGGTATAATGATTTGTATCAGTAGTCCAGTCATAGGAGGAGCCACACCAGGTCTCCATGATCCCTATGAGATGGTAGTCATTTTTGTTTAGCAGAAGGACCAGTTCCTCCTGTTTATTCTTCAAACTCCTAGCATTAGTGTACAGGCAAGTATATGTGCTGTTGGAGGCCCTAGGCTTCCTTGTACTCATGGAGAAGATCTGTTCCTGGGCTGGGGTAGGAGTGGGTACCCTTGAGCATCCTAACCTGCTGGTTTTGTGGGTGATGCTGGTTTTCCACCCATCCTTTGGTGAGCTTAGTTTATAGCCTGGTTGAGCAGGTTAGCCATTCTGGCTGAGAAGAGCTTCTTCCCCAGTGGAGTGATTGAGTCTTCATACTGTCTGCAAACCCGGTTGGCGAGGGAGCCAGCAAGGAGCTGATTATACAGAGTTTATCAGCCCATCAATAAAGCAAAAGCCTCTCTCGTTAGTTCAAGCTCTCCTTAAATAGCTTTTGCCAAGGAAGGAACAGAGGGACATTGCCGGCAGACCTGTTGATTAGCTCCAAAAAGCCCTAAGCAGACACTGTTCTGTCTGCCTGTCCCAGTGAAACTGGAGACACACAGAGACACCTCTGAGCATTAGCTAGCTTGCCACATGCCTATGGTCAATGGGACTTGGGTCCATGTTGTGGGAGATGGAGTGGGGAGGGGGTTCCCTGCTTGGGCAGTGAGCGGTGAGAGGGGGGTTGGGCAGGGAAAAGTCAGGCACACCATGCAGTGCCTGGAGCTCTGGCTAGGGAGCAGAGCGGTGGGGTCAACCTTGTTCTTTGGACAGTTATCTTGCTGGGATCCTTTGACCTTAGCTGACTTCCTGCCACTTGAGCAGGGTGCTGGACCCAATGATCTTACAAGGTTCCTTCCATCCCGAATGTCTTTGAAATCTATGAAGAAGCAGGGAGATGGAGATTGAAAAGCTCAGTATCATCAACCGATGCATGCACTATACACACCCCCTTTACCTCAGAGTGCTAGCTCAGGGCTGGGGTCTGGCAACACTCAGCAGAGAGCAGGGAAAAGCCTGGGATTGTATAGGTAGGGTGGGGGTTTAAACCCCTCCCTAATCAGAGTGTGCTGTCAGGGCCTGGCCACTTCCCCCCTTCCACAATGTTGAACTGAGAGAAGGGAGGGCTGCTCTAATGCCCCCTGGCTTCTAGCCTGAGCCACTGCAGGCATGTGCCTGTATTTCCTCAGTCCAGAAGGGATGTCTGTACAGTTGCAAACTGGTTCAACCTAGGCAGGTTAGACTAACCTGCAAAGATTGAATCAATTCAGACTCAGGCTTTTTGAATGTCTGTCCCTGATGACCAGGAGAAGGAAAAATCCTCTTTCTGCTACTGAGTCATGGGCTCAGTGCCTCCAACATACTGAGTACCTGACTTATGTCCCTACTGGATCAAGTCTTTGAGCTAGAATATTGACAAAGGGGCAAAAAGACCAGTTTTTATTTTGTAAATTCCCTGTTTGAGAAATCCTTCAGATTTTCATGAAAACATGAAAAATTTCGAGCAGTGAGAAATCTATATCAGTTTCTATTATTTAATTTATAAAACACTGTATGAAAGCCTGAAGTTCATGAAGCACAACGTTGCCAATGAAAGCAGTATTCAAGCAGTTCAGACAGTCACTGTTCATCTACCTCTTTTATACATGTAAGACAATTACCTTTCAAAAGAGCAGAAGCTGAAAACACTTTGAGATAGACGTGTATTCAGGAGTTAAAATGTGGTAATAATATTTCGATGTAGATTAAAAAATCCCAAATATATTTTTGTGGTAAACTATAAAATGTTGGAAACTGAAAAAGAAGCAAAAACTTAGAAAAAAACTCTACTCTGTCTTTTTAAAAATGAAAATAACTTTCATAAGGGCTAATTTTCAGCAAGTTCTAGAAAGGCAGTGAGCTCCTGCTTCCTATCAGTAAGTCTTCTTTACAAAGTTTCATGCTAGGCAATCAAAAATGTAGATACCTAAAATCATGTCAGTTTTGAAAATTTGGGCCCAAATCTTTACAATAATAGTTCAAAGTACTATAGCAACATGATAATGTTTTGGCTTATTACTATAGACATTGGACCTGTAGACATGCTTTTACAAAGACTGTTGAAATGTTGAGTCAGAAAACTTGTTTGGTTAAAAATGAAAGTGAACAAAAGTGCGATATTGCAGATAAGCACTGGATGGCAGTAAGTGCACAGTAAAAACAAGCTGCATAAAGGCAATTAAATACTGCAAAGTCTTAGAGAAATTGCAGACTTCAACTGGTTCAGTGATCAGTTCTTTACAAATGGCTATTACATAATATAAGTAACTAGTTTTACTTATTCATTAGAAAGTTTTGTGCATGAATACAATCCATCTGTTTTAAATGGCTGAAGGAATAAATTAGGTGCCTTAGATGTTATGAGAATAACCAAATATCAAGCAGAAACAAAGGACTTTTTTGCAGGAAAATTGCAGAAAGATTAACTATTTTTTTGAAAATTTGAAAAAAAATGTATTTTTGTCTGTGCTGAAGTTTTACAAGATTGATTGCTTTTACTGTATATTCAGGCAAATGAATGTATAATAGTTTCTCTTGTGGAACACACTTGATACTGTTTTTCTAACAAGAATATACATTTGATTGATAAAGGTAACTGTGTTGACCCAGAATACTTAGATTTTTGTAAGACATTGTACATAAACCATATGAATGATTAAAAAATAAGAACTCTCCAAAATCAGTACAGCTGATAGGGTAACTGGTAGATTTCGAAGACATTACAATAATGAGGAATCACCTTTCAATGGAATTTTGTTACTGGGCTCCCTTGAATATTTTGTTTTAATATGGCCAAGTACAAAATTCTCTCTCTCAGAAAGAAACAATATAGGTCACATTTCTAGGACAGGGTACTGCATTTGGAAAACAATGACCTAGAAAAAGGTGTCATGATAGATATTCAACAAATATAATCTCCCAGTTTAATGTGGTTGCTAAGAGTGTGAATGTATAGGCAGTGGAATAATGAATAAGAATAGGGAGGAAGTATTACCACAGTATATAGACTTAATGTGAACTTTACTGGAATAAGTTGTCCGGGTCTGATTCCTGTATTTTACAATGAATGTTTTTAAATTTAAAGAGGTTCAGAAAGAACTACAGGAATGATTCATGGTCAGAAAAACCTGACATTCAGGAGGTGGCTCAAGAAGTTCAATCCATTTAATTTATTCAAGGGAAGGTAAAGTGACTGGATCGCAGTCTACAAGTGCCTAAACAGGAAATAGTCTCTAATCTAGTAGGCATAACTGGATTGAATGGTTGGAAAAATGAAGCTTGACTAGAAATAGACTAAAGGACAGGGACATTTTACTTAGTATTTGTACAGGGCTTGTCACTATAAAATACTGAGCTGTGAGTGGGGTTTTGAAGCATGGCCATAATTCAAGTAATAAATAATAATGATTATATAGGAAAATGTTGTAAACCAGTGTCTGCTCTCCTTTACATCAGTGGTTATCTAGACTTACTGCTAAAGCAAACATATTTCAGACCAGAGAAATGAGAAAATCTGGTCCTGTATCAGCTATACTTACTACTTTTGCATACTAATCTAAATACTCAAAGCATAAAGAACTATGTTGCCATGAAATATGAGTTTTTATGAAATACACAGCATATGGAAAATATGCCATCATCAAGATAGTCTATGTTAAACATAATCAGTACATAAGTGTGTAGCAATGAATCCTTTTGTGAAAAAAAGCAAAAGTACATCACATAAATGTCCCAGCACATAGATGAGTAAAAGAAGAAAATAGACCATATTCAATATGTTTTCTAAACATCTTGTTCTGTCTGTCAGCTCTGATGATGACTGGTGACTAGATGGTTCAAAGAAATGCTGCTTTGCTATTTATTTCTTATTTGTTCTCCTGAGAAATCACAAACACTTTAAATTTGATTTAAGGAAGTTTCCTCAAGTCAATTGAACATGCTACAGAGAGCAGTTCACTTTCATGGTCAATACACAGTCTATAAAGAACAATAAAGCTAAAGTAATTTCATTTTGTGACACTAGGCTTGTATGTTTATTCTTTTGGTAGGTTTTAATATCCCTGTCAATTGTTCTGAAGCTTTTACATACTTTCTTTATGTTGAATCCTTCTGTCAAATCTAAATCTTCGCTGAGTCAATAATGTAAATTAGATGGCCCTAAGTTTTGCCCATCTAAAGGCCAAGTTCATTAATTGCCTGAGAGTCATACCTAATCTAGAGATTGCAACTACTGGCTCCTAAACTCACTATGGAACACTGCATGACAGGACTTAGTTTCAGCTATCAGCATCTCCATATTAATGAAGATGGCTGCTTTTCAGAACTTCAACATGAAATTTAAATATTATTGGAAAATCAACTGAGTGAATAATGCACTTTCTCCCTCTAACAGAAGTCTTAAAAGTATAGAATAGTGATGATATATAAAACTATGAAACAAAATAATGGTTTTATTTGATCAAAGTTACTACTCTGCTACTCATTTCCTTGCTTATTTGTGCTGTTCTCAATTGTTGAAATATTAGTAGCACTGTTATAATTCCCAGATAAAATTGTGGCTCCTTTTTGATTCAGGGTTCATTGTGCATATCAGTGTTACAGCTACCACCTCAATGGCCTAGTACTGTGCATCTGTCTGGGCTGCTAGCACTCATACCAAATGCATGGATGTCCAGTTAAAATCTGCAATGTGTCTGCAATCACTGGAACACTGAAATCTAAATCAAGTCAGTGCTTACTAGTGCTAGTCAATATTGTTCCTACAAACAGTTGCCGTGACGAAGCTACATACAGAGAGGGGCTGTCTGCATGAATGACAACCCAGACCTCCCCATCCACAGAGATTTACAGAACCTCCCAACTCACTGCGTGCTCTCCCAGAAACCTTTGTGGACATGTGTACAAGCCCTTGTAGGACAGAACAGTGTAGCAGCTTGGAGGAAAGCGTGGAATGAAACCACCATTCGGAATGAACATCTAATTTCCGACCCAACAATAAAGCCTCCTGGTTTTGACCTGCCGTGAAAAACAGAGAAGGTTCTTAATCAGATCCGAGCTGCGCATGGCTGCTTGTTGCACAGATTGTGTAGTAGGAGTTCTGCAGAATGTGACTGTGGCAACCCTGATCAAACTGTGGACTACATAGCAACACTCTGCCCTCTATACAAATTTGATGGTGACATTGTTGTGGTCTTTTTAGGTTCTTCACAAGAGAAGAATCACTGTATTATTTTTTCTGTAGGCAAATTATGAGTGAAAACTAAGAGCTGGTATTTTCTGAGGGGTGTCTTGACTCTAAAAAGGTTGTGAACTAATGACCTCATAAAATAAAAGCTGAAAGGGGATATAATTGTTTTTATATTTATATTTTATAAATATAAAGGAGAAAATAGTATGGGCCTTTAGGTCTAGAGGAGATGGAGGTGTAAGGACAGATGGGACATGTCCAGATGTGCATGGATATTTGGTTCCCCCCTGGAGACAAGTAGTGGTGGTGCACCTTGCGCTGCTGCTTCTTGTCCCTGGGGAATGCTCATGCCACGTGCACTCTGGCATGTGGCAAATTGCCCCGGGTGGTGTAGGGGAGGCTGGGGCCAGCACTGTACTGGCCCCAGCATCCTTACTGGGGGTCCTGGGGGCCTCCTGGAGCTGCAGCCATGGCAATCCTGCTGGGTGGAGCCTGGCCGGCAGCCACAGCACAGGTCTGAGCAGCCTGGCTTCACTTTTTAGCAGTGCATGCTGCCCGAGTGTGCGCTGCTTTGGGTATTTTTTCCAGTTTTTTTTGACCCCTGGATATACAAAAAACAGATCAGTGCATGCTCAGGCAGCATGCCCTTGCAGCGCGGAAAACTCTGGATTGTGGTGTACGTGGCGCTGCAAACGTGTTTGCAGTACCACATACCACACTCATCTGGATGCGACCATGTAGTCTAAATGTAGTCTACAGACTTCTCAGCATCCAGAAATGACCCCTTTATCAGCAAGGTCTCCTTTCTCCAAGGAGGAATGTTTTGTATTTGAAGGATAAAGTTGCTGCCTAGAGCAGGACAGGAAGTGGTAATTCTGCTTTGTGGAGGATTGTAAGATTTTTTTTAAATTCTCTGTGAAAACATTATTCTTTGCCCAGCATTTCTGGGAGCCTTGACACAAAGGAGTTCTGCAGGGTGAACTGCCTGCAGGGGAGATGCCAGGAGCTCTAAGACCCCAAACTCTGCGGCAGTCTGTTTGATGTATTATCCCCGAACTGGGACCCTAGAAGTCCTGGGAGCCCAGGGAACTTAGGAACCTGTAACAGGGGGCCTTCCTTGGGGTTGATTTCCCTGTGGCTCGCCCACCTGTTTCTGGGCTAACTGCTCACCTTCTTGTCTGCCACGTCTTGTTGGTAATTAATTAATTGATGTACATTAAGTGGGAGGCTGCCCATTTCCAGCCCTGATGCCAGGGGGCGCTATCTGCAGCTCCGTTCTTCCCCTACAACGCAGCCCAAGCCTTGCAGATGGCATCCACATGTTATCAATATCACCGGCCCCACACTGGGCCCCAGAATCCTACTAGTTGAACCCCACCTGGATGCTTCTCATCAGGTGGTCTATTCCACCTTCATCCTGGGAAGCATAGCTCCCTGAACTGCTTCCCCCTCACGGGTGTGGTCCCCAACCAGGACCTTTGGCTTACTAGCCCTGGCCCACCTCCAGGCCAGTCGGAACCCCAGGCCCTCAGCTCTGGGTGTCCCTCACGGTGGGCCCCTGGCCCTTCGCCCTTCTGGTCCTGGCCCCAGCATGGACCAGTTGGGGGATGTCAAGACAGGTTTCTGTCTTTGGGGTCCCCCACTCTCTCTTTGGGGTCCACCTTCCAGACCTTATGAAGGGGGTAACCCACCCAGTTGTGGGAGCTGGGGTTAAGGCACCCCGCCTCACCTTGCATCAGGGTAGTAACTGGCCTGGCATTTCCTGGGGGCTCCCACACCACTGGGAGCCCCACCAGGCCACCCACTCCCGGCAGGGTGCAGTTTTAGGTCATACCTAGGACCAGGAACTTCCTGATCATCTCCTACAGCTCCTCCCTTACCTCCAGATGACACCAGCAGCCCTCCAGCCAGACAATGTTGTTGCCTAGCCTCCTAGCAGCAAAATGCCCTGTTTATATGGGCAGCCCTGCATCTAAAATGGCGACCCTCATCAGGCACCTGCCGGCTGCTGTCTTCTGGCCCTTAAAGTGTCAGGCACAAACAGTGCCCTGCCACAGAGCCATAAGCTTGGTAACTTCAAAGACTTCCAAGCTCCTCCTTTCTTGTAGTTTATCTTGGAGAAGAGCGGGGAGTTGGCCAAGCCCTGGCTGCCCAAGAGTGAAAGAGCCAAGCAGGTAAGCTGGCAGGAGATTTGGATGTAAACCTGGCTGGTAGAAGTGTTTCAGAAAATAACTTCCAGTGGAATTTTGTCAAAATCAGTTTTCCCACAAAACAGCACTGCAGTTTTTGTGAAACAGTAATTTCTGAGGAAAAATGCATTGGCAAATATGTCACTGACCAGCTCTAACTGCTGTTTTGCAATGACTCAGTCACTGAAGGCAGGAATAGAAAATCTGCATGGGGCATGTAGAGAATGGAGCTTTGCCTCTTTGGTGGTGGTGGTAAGTTAGGCCAGGAGCAAGCACTGAGTTGGGAGCTCTCATTGCCAGCAGCTGAACACAGTTGAGGAAATATTCCTTGACACACAATTTCCTGGGTGAATGAAGCTTCTTTCTGCTCCTGGAGGCTCTGCCTGCAGCAAGCTGTGATCAGATTCATTATCTGAGATGGGAAAAACTCTTTTTGTCTGTTGTCATCATCCTTTAGTTGGTTGTGGACACTTCTGAACATTTGCTGCTTAAAATATATCAACCTGCTCTCCTGATTCTAAGGTGACCTCCCATCCCCTTCCTCCTCCAGGGTATGATACAGCCTTATTCCCCTTTGTCTGCTTTGGAGAGGATGGGAAAGAATGGCTGAAATATTTTCTTCCTCCTGCTTAACGCAATTGCACTGTAAAAACAAGCAACTGTTTTCTCAGTCTTTCTCTCCACAACAAGGTGAGCAGAAAGACATTTTACCCAACCTCTCCACTCGAAAGCATTGTAAATTTAAGATCAATAATAGTGCTCAGTTGAATAATAAATCCATATTGGATTTCCTGCTGGACTAATATTTTCACATATCTAAAACTTAATCTTCAGTTTCTCTCCACCAAAACATAGACATTATCTCTCTAGTTTCATACTGGGATTTCTCCATACAGAGCCAGGTTTTAAACTCTTAGGTCATGTCCAGTTAAGCGTGGATGTGCAGTATGTAGTGCTGCAGACCTGTCTGTAGCACCACACACTGCACATGTAAGCGTTCCCTGCACTGCTACCTTTTTAGATCCCAGGGTAAAAAAAAGCCATGCCAAAAAAAAGCAGGGCAGTACATGTGGCAGCAATACGCGCAACCCAGAACTGCAGCCTGGCCGCTGAAGCCATGCTCCAGCTACTTTCTGCCAGGTTCCTGCCATGGCTCCAGCCCAGGGAGGACTCCAGGACCCCAGGTAAAGCTGCTAGGGCCAGCAACTGTGCTGGCCCCAGCCTCCCCTACCTCACCTGGGTTAGTCTGCTGCGTGCCAAAACGTGTGAAACTGGCATTCCCTGGGGACAAGTAGCAGCAGCACAAGGTGTGCCACTGCTACTTGTCCCTGGGGAAACAAACATCCATGCTTATCTGGATGTGCCCTTAGGTACAATTTTTGTAATGGTGGCTCACCTTATACTTCTCTTTCCCCACAAATGCTACATTGCTTGTTAGAATATTTATTCTATTCCCCACAGATGTCATGATAACCCTTATAATGACACATGAAGAGTCTTCTTTCCTGGGCACCCAGTCCACACAGCAGTTATTCTGTACAATATTTGTAATTCTTCCATGCCTTGATCCTGCTTTGAGCAGAGTTTCTTGTGACAAGGAGAAATAGTTAATTCATGCATTGCTGCTGTGAGTATATTACACAGTAACTGTCAGTACATCAGAATCTGGACAATGCCTTCTCCTGATCTTTCAGGCTTAGTGTGAGTCTAATTGGAGGTTAGACCTTCAAGGCAGGGAAAATGTGAAGAAAGAGAATATTGATACGAAGTTAGCTGCTTTCTGCCTTCCTTGCTTTTAGTGACAGTTACCAAAGAAATGACTCATTTTCCTTGGCAGTTTTTCCTTCTCATCCTGTTGTTTCCATCTGAATTCCTCTGTGAATTCAAAATCTCAAATACCTGATCCTTCTGGATGCTGAGCACCTCCTTAGAGCTGAAGCTGTCAACTCCCATTCCAATGGTAGCTGAAGCTATCTTTAATAGCATAGGCTAGCATAGTAGTCTATTAGCCTGGGAATAATCCTACCTCATAAATGCCACCACTATTTCTAGTGCTCAAAAAAAAAAATGCAGTGCTGATCACTGGGTGCATCTACATGAGAAACTTTGAGTGCATTAGATGACCTACTGCACATTAACATAGCAGGCAGAGCCCATGCTAATGCACAGTAGATTTAGCCTAATGTGCATTATTGTCACTAAAAAAATGTTCATCTGCACTAATATGCAGTAATATCAATTACGGCACATTAAGTTAGTACCTGTCATTACTAAATTACAATGCATTAATGAATGTGTAGATGCACACAGTGACTGGCAAAACTGCATTGGTATGGACAGAGAGATGGAAGATCTATGCTGTTTAGCATAACAATTCTTTAACCATTGAACAGAATTTTAAGACCAAATCCTATTTCTATTTTGAATCCATATCTCTGCCTCCCCAATAAGCAGTGCTTCTGTCTTCATAGAAATCCCTATGCTGTACAGAATTTGCAGCATACAAGAAAGAAACATGGAAAAGGCTTTTCTTTCTTGTAAAGAACAGGCTAAAATTCTCAAATAGTTGAGCTGCTTACTGGTACCATTTATTAATTCAATTCAGGCTACTTGCTTAAAGATATTTTAAGCACTAGAAACTATAGGGCTTTCCAGGCCTCTGCTGATTTGAAACAAACAGCTAAGGACAATAGATTCAGGGGTTTAATACTGTGCTTTGCATCAGAAATAAAGTAGTAGAAATACCATAGCTGCTACAAGATGATGTGAAACAAAGGTAACAGGATAATGTTCAACACACTGCCAAAGCTAACAAGAGCTAAAAATTATTGCTAAAATGGTGACTCAGTTTTGTCCAAGAATCTTTTTGTCCCCAGTAATGAACAGAACAAATGATTTGCTCCCCATTCCTCCCTTCTTTCATTTCTGGGACCAGAAACCAGGCTCCTGTCTCTCCTGGGCCCTGCCTGTCCTATGAGTTACACTCCTAGCCCAATGTATCTTTCCCTCTTGATTGCCCTCTAAGCCAGCTTTAGCAAGAGGAGTGGAGGGAGCTTGTGGCACTTTGCTGGTGGGAGATGTAGGTTTAATGAGGGTAGCCTAAGTCAAGGGCTACCCATGTTGGCTTGGACATGGCATTTACAGGTTTGCTTTTTTGGGAATTGGCTTATAGGTACAGATGTATGCATTATAAGGCTTCAAGATGGGCAGCAGGGTTTAACTGATTTCTAAGTGCCTGGGTTTCACACACAGTTCCATATTGCCCTGGAGGCAGACAGGCTGTTTAGCATGATAAAGCCAATGGATATACACATAACCTAAGAACTGAGGGGGCATGCCATCACACAAGATCACAGCCTTCAAGGCAGACAGGTTGTCTCATACATACAACAAGGGCACATAGTCTAGAAAAAGCCTGGGAATCAAGGAAGTATGTACCATACTGCCCATAACACGAGATAAGTGAGACCAGCTACAAGGTTGCAAAGCAAGGGGGCCTGAGTCCTGGTTTTGGGGGAGCAGACCTAATTAAGAGAAGGCCCAGAAGGCTACATGGACGTGTGACCACAGAGAGGCAAGCAACCAGACATAGCCATGGATGAAGAGTCATCAGGAGTCATAAGACGAAAGAAGTATACAAAAGTAGAGACTCGGAGTAACAAAGGGGTCCCTCCTTCTCTTCCTTTCCATCCCTCCCTATTCCTCCTCCTTTTCTTCCTTGTGAGAGGTCCCCATCCCCATCCCTGTGCCCTGGGAAGGGTCCCCGAGGCCACCATGAACCAGCAGCCCGTCTCATGCACCCCCCTGGAGGGGGGTGTGGGCCTTGGCATCCTACCTCCAGACTGCTAACATCTGACACCTATGAGCCTCAGAGTGAAGACTGCATCCTGACCAGATGTACTTTGACTCTGATGACAGCCCTAGGATTTGGTAGATATATAGAATTGCTTGATTGTTTGTATTGATTTTTTTCTGTTATCACTGTGTATCAATAAATTTGCCTGTTATTGAATGGATAGGTTGTGGTCAGTCTGAGGGTGGGTCTCCTGCCCCAAACAAGGTATCTGGATCCTAAATCTAGAGCCAACAGCCCACTCTCTGAATAAGTGCCCTAACCACTATGGGACTAAGAAGTAGGTGGGTCCCCTTTCTCTTGCCCAACAGTCATGAGTCACTAGTTTTCCTGCTACTAGCATTTTGGACCTTTTTGGGTGGAATAGGATCTCCTCAGAGTGTAAGTGACCAGAACAGGTCTGTCCTGAATATTCTCAGACAGGGCTAGGCAAGATGCACAGAGGTAATAGTATCTGAAATCTGCTAAAATGGCTCAAAATGCCATTTATGCAGCTAATTTTATCTGAGAAATGCTAGTTACCTGCTGTTTTATTGTCAGTTGGATTCATATACTCCACGCAAGAAGCACTTTCTTATGCAAAATAAAAACTATCTTGAAGAGGAGACCAAGACTGTAGCGAAATAGTGTACATGTATTTAGATTTGTACAACTGCTGCACAGTTCTAGAGACGAGTCAAGTTCCTGTTGAAGTCAACCAGAATTTTGTTAGTGGTTTAAGTAGAGTGGTCCTTAATCCCTGATACATTTTCAGGATCTATGCTTTATTCATAGCCTTAGTATGTTATCTACGTGGGCTAGTCAATCTTTGCCTTGATTCTTTTTTTCAGATAGGGAGAGGTAATCCTTATGAATGTCTATTAAGTTACCCTTTAGAAAAGGAATGATTTGTAACTGAGTTTTGGGACTGGACCACTCTGAAATCTTTGTTGTATCAATGTGAATTCAGAGAAATGTCTTTGAGGTTAACGGTATTACTCTACATGTAATGGAGAGATCCTCTCAACTAACTAAGACAGTGCTATTACAGTGGTACATCAGTTGTCAGTGAGTTGCAGGCACACAGTTGTATCAACTGAAGATAGGCATTTTGATGTAATTTTGCATCTCCTGATGAAGAGGTTGGATCGCACACTTCTGGCAGGCCAAAGGCTTATAGCCTGTGGGTCAATACAATGTATCGTAAGCTGTGACTGTATTTCAGTCCTTTTACTCTGGGAAAAGACTTGATTTTAAATAGCTTCACTGTCAAATTCTGTATAGTGGAACGAGGTGATACAGTTCACAATAAATCTGTTTGCTTTGCTGTAGTGAGGAATGATGGTATTTCCTAGAAGAGGCCAGGTCTGAAGAACGAGCAGGGGCGAAAAACAAACCAGAGACAAATAATCAGTTATAATGAGAACGAAGGATGCTGGCTTTGCATTTACCTGGCTTTTCAGAAACTGCTACAGGTGAAAAGAACTGGAAAGATAGTTACATCAGGAGAAGAAGGCCCAGACATTTAAAAATTGATTTCTGAATAGCAGAGAATATTTGCTGAAGGTAGCAGCTGACCTGAGTACTAATACAAGCAGGACTGAAAATTACCAGCTCTATTTTAAGTCGGTTGTATGTAGGTTAATTGCCGTTTATTACATAAATATTTTCCATATGATTTTACAATAATGTGGCAAGAATATTTCTAGTATTTAGGTCACTACCATAGAATATTTTAGGGATGTATTTGGTAGCTGGCTTGGTCTGAGACAAGAAGTCATACAAAAAGCTAGAATTCTTGGTTCCAAAATGATACCTTTTAGTAGACCAACTGGGAAACTGCAAGAAAAAGGTGTCATTTTGGAACCAGGAGTTCTAGTTTTTTGTATAGAACGTTTTAATCATTTTAGGTTTTAAACAACTGATTTCCTTATTTAGCAAGGAAGAGAACTCAGACCCAGAAGTTAAGTGCGTTCCTCATAGTTACACACCGGAGCATAGGCAGGAAGCCTATTTTACCAAACTCTTTCTCCCTGTATAACATGTTACAATCCACTAGATCATATCTACTCCTTTAAAGGAATATGTGTTTCTGAGGGCTGCCTCATAAATGAATAATTGTAAGAGGATAGCGGAGTTTGTTTGAAACACTCTGTCCTGATACTGGGTATTGATCCCACTAGGAGACAGTTATTTGGGCTTTACTAGATATTTGGGGAAAGTAGCTTAGTAGAGGGAAGATTTAGAGCATGGGCTGTGTGGTTCTCATATAGGACCTGAGAAGAAACCAAACTTGAGAAGAAGATTTGAACTCTGTTGTACCTAATTTCCTTGTTAGGCCGGGGTTCAGATCCTGGGTCTATGGCATGCAGATATTAGAGGTTGGACATTAGGAAGGGTCTGCTTCTTGTTCTATTTCTCAAGATATTTTTCCTCCAGTTATGAAATATAAATCATAAAACTACATTTTCTTTTCATGCTGAAGAGGTCTTGCCTCTCTTGACTTCTACCAACTGAAGCTCCAAGGCCATTACATAGACAGAAATTAACACCTTTTTGACTTTATAGTCTGTGAACACTCTGACGGAGTTATTTTTATAAATGAGTAGCAGATTTTACAGGCTTAACCTTTTATTCTGAAACGTCCCATAACTTGTTTTAATAATGCCCAAGAGATCTGAAGTTCAGATTACTCAGTTTAAATAGTGTAGGAAATTTAAATTATAGTTAAGCCTTAGCAGGAAAATTAACATAAACTACAGCTGCAATGTGGAGCAGGTGGTTCATGGATTAAGTAATCTGATGTTGACCATCAGGTTGGAAAACGGGTTTTTAATAAAGGAGATTTCATACAGACAATGTAACCCTGAGCTTGGACATACCATTGGAAATAGGATGCTTTTTCAATGCAGTTGAAAAAAAATATTTTTTCTCGTTTTCAACATTTATATTATTTCCAGTATCCTTTCCTTTCTTTGTAGATGTACATGAAGATGTATATAGGATATTTCTATGGGATCTTTTCATGCAGTGTAGTTGATGCTGCCCTCATTTATACTGACACAAACAAGGAGCAGCTCCCCTGAGGTCAATGGAGTTACACCACTGCACACACGATCAGTATCATGCCCATTGTTTTCTCTTTACAGCTTTTAAATCAGATCCAGTCCTACACCAAAGGAAGTCAATAGCAAATCTCCTTTTGCTTTCAATGTCAGCAGGTTCAGGCACCAAATGAAAGAGCTCATTCAGCACATAAAACAATGAGGCAGTGGAAATGCTGAGCTCTCTTTGTTGGGTTTTTCCATACACAAAGAGCAACCAGATCCTTCAGTCAGAGTGACCTTTATTTTATATTAAGAGAACAACAAAAGCAAGTCAGAGCAGGAGAAAGCACACAGTAACAGCAGCAGCATCACCAATGTTAGGACCCATAATTTACCACAAATGCAGGCTGTAAAGCAAACAAAACCCCTCAGGTGTTTTTACCACCGTGTCATCTAGCTTTCAACAGGTGGCAATTTACAAATCCCAATTTTCCTAGTGCAAAAAAAGGAAGTTATATTTCAGCTCTGTAGCAGCTTGCATTTTGGTACAAAACAGAAACTGCCTCTGCAGAAAAAGGGAAAATGTCTTTCCATTTAAAGGTGCAGCACAGAGAAAACAAGTTGTAATTAGGACAAGCCAAGATTGCCACTGCCTAGCAAATTTCAAGCTGACTTAAGCATCTAGGCATTAAGCTGGTGCTTTCTGAAAGCATCAAGAGCCATTTTGATTCCTTTGGTGTTAAAAAAGATAAAATTGAAGAATATCCCAGTAAAGCTCAACGGATTTCTTTTTTCCAAACTAATGAAAGTAGACTGAGACTTACCAGAAATACCAGCATCCTGATAACCCCCAAAAGCATAAATGCTGCCCCCAGTCAGTAACACATGCTGCTGTTGCTGTGGGTAGTGCATATAGCAGAGGGAACATTGTGGGGAATGCAGCACTCAGTAAAGGAGTTCATGAACATATTGGCTAGGGACAGACATTACACATAAACTGGTTTCAGTGGTCAGAAACTAGTTTAAACCTGTAACAGAACAGACATTCAGTGCACATAAACCAGTTTGAAAATGGATGAAACTGGCTTGATATAAATCTGGTTGAATATAGAGTTAACTGATTTGGGTCAAACCGATTTATGCAATGTGTGTCCCAAACTATCACCACTCTGGCTGGCTGAGGAACTGAAATGGCTGCCAGTCTTCCCCCACCCCATCCCTGCTGGCTGCTCAGGCAGGGATCCCCCTTCCTGTCCCTCTCCCAGGGCAGGGACCTGGCATTTGGCCATGCTCCCCCCACCCATGCTAGCCACTGCTGAGAGGTGTTTGGGTGGGTGTCCAATTTCACTGGAACAAAGGGCAGACAGCTAGTGGCTTGCAAATGCAAATGCACCCTGCACATAAGGGCTTGAAACTAATGAGAGAAGTTTTCTTTTGTAGAGCATGATGGGCTGATAAAGCAACCTGCTAGCTGTAGTCTGTCAGTCTTCAAGAGGGGACAGAAAAAGGTGTTAGAAATTACCCGGTTTGCAGACAGTCTGAAGAAGCAGGGAAATGGAGGTTGAAAAGCTCTGTATCAACAGGTGCAGGGTCTGGCAACACTCCAGCCCCCTGAGCACCCAGCAAGGAAAAGCCTGGGATGGTGCAGGGAGGGTTGGTGTTTACACCCTACCCTAATCAGAGCATTCTGCTGGGGCCTGGTTATGCACCCCATCAGCTCAGCCCTGTGCAAGGGAAGGGAGGGCTGCTCTAGTATCCCCCAGCATCTAGCCTGAGCCACTGCAGGCATGTGCCTGCATTTCTGTAATGAAAAGGGAATGTCTATATACTTCCAAATCAGTTCAAGCTTTACAGGTTAGACTAACCTGCAAAGATTGAATCAATTCAGGCTCAGGCTTTTTGAATGTCTTGTTCTTACCCAATGTGAACAATGCCAGGCAAACAGCAGCATCTAACAGCCACCTCTTTATGTGTAAATAATAGATCACATGCCAAGAAAAGATCATACTGGGATGGAATGGGCCTGGGAAGTGAGACATCCTAGGAACCAAGGTATATCACAGATAAACATGGGAGGGTATGTGTGTGGGGCAGTGGGGAAGGGGCTTTAAGGTGCCACAAGAAATCATGCAACAGACAGGTACACAGCTCAAAGGAACAGAGAAATGCTTCCTCCTTCTGCAGAAGCTCCTGGCAGCATTCATCGTGCTGGTTAGTGACACTGTGGATGCTTCCTCTATTGTCTAGCTTGTGACTCAGATATATTTATCTATCTATGGCATTTGTAGTGCTCCTCCACTCAATACAGATTGGTGGGTACCTTGGGTATCATCCCTCCCTCTTTATATATTGGTGGGAATCATGCTGCTGGGAACACTAATTAACACCCCTCTGGTTTGTTTTACATTACATTTGGCAGCTTAAGCAGAATAACCTGGCCCTCTCACTATTGGTCACACCTGCCATTATGAAAACCAATTGTCCTTTCCAGGGCATGCTCCTAGTATAGTAGAGTAGCTGTCCACCCTTGCCTGTACCCTACATAACTGTGTATGTCTGTGTGGGGAGGGGAGGGGTGGTGAGGGAACCTTGGCATAATCACACATTTTGGGGGCAGGTTTGTTTTATCATTGTAGTAAACTTCCCCACTATCTACAGTAGGAATGGGATCAGGACTTCAGTGGAGATTTGTAGACTCAAAATATGCACTCTGCAGAGTTTCCTCTAGTTGCAGAGAACATAGTTAATCTTGCTAGCCCACTTCTATGTTTTTAGTTTCCAAATTCTTTATGGCCGGGCCTACTCTGTGTGTTTGTAGAGTGATTATCATATCACTGGTGCTATAAATAGTAATGTGATCTCTTTTCTCTTTTAAACTGGATTTCCCAGTTCCAAAGAAATTAGTAGTTTTCCAGAGAAGGGGGCTGGAATCTTTCTTTCCAAATAAAAGAAAGGAAGTACATTTGTGTCCTGTGACATTCTTGTACAGCTGTGATCAGATCATGGAAAAGGAACCTTCAGATGGATCTAATTCTAATTTTTCCTGACCACAGAGTGCAAAGTTTAACACTTTTGCTTTGGATGTATTAAAAGATAAAATATGAATCAAATGGCATGACTGGAAGCTGACTTCTTTCAGAAGAAAGTGGAAGTTAAAACTTTTATGCATCTACACATCAAAGGGCTATTACTAGCTAAGGTTTCTTTTTATAATTTCAGCTTGTATATGAATTGAATTTCAATGGGCTGGTTGTGCAATATAGTCCAATCTCCATATCAGTCAGATTTTATGAACACGCCAAAGCTCAGTGACTGAAAAAGAGAGAAGAAAAAGCATGTTTAGGAACATCAAATGGGAATTCAGGTCTGATATTTTTTTTGTCAGTAGAAAGATTGTTTAATACCCTGTTGGTCACAGTAATAACCTTAAACAAATAGATCACTTGTATTTACTTTGTAATATCTGTGCTTTTACAAGATTGACTGCCTAGTGGGATTGTCTGTACAAATTTCACAGTTGTCCCCAGGCAGCTCGGTGAAGAGGACACTTAAACTCCATATGCCGTAGAAAGATGCCTTCAGTGACGCTGTATGAATTAATCATGTCCCCAGGGGCTGGAGGAGGATAATTGTAGAAAAACCCTGTCAAAGTGACATGGAGAGCTCCAATAAGCTGTCACAGCACCTGGCCACTTTGTACAATGAGAAGCAGTTATATCAAATAGACTGCTACCTGGGAGAGGAGATGGCTCCAAACCTCATGGAGCTGCTCAGGTTAGTGAGAGATAAAATGAATGAGCCCACATGATTTACATTACAGATTTGTGCATTCTCCCCACTACTTGAGGCCAAAGGGATTAGGTAGTAAACATTTATCTACCAGATGACTCATCCTTTAGGCTCCCCACCACTGCTCTTGCATTAAGAGGCTGGGTGAGGACAGCCTGCACTTTTTTTGTATTGTTAAAATGCCTGTACTAAAGAGCGAGCCTGGAGGTTTTGGTGAAGTAATAGCATGTGTGTAAAATATGAGGCTTTTGTACATACTTCTTCCTCTTTCAAAAATGACCCTCCTGCAGGGTCATCATAACCTGAAAACAATTGCTATAGATAGTATCTTCTGTGAAAGATTCACATTAACTCATAAACTCCAGGGAGTTTTCATTAGTTGCATGGCATCAATCAGAAAAAAAAAAGCTATTAAACGTAAAAGGTAAAATTATTCCTAAAATAGTCTTGCATTACATTTTCTATCATGATGATTCCTAAATGATTACATCAGGACTGGTTTGGTTTTATTACTTCTCTACAGGACAATATGGCTAGGGAAGAGACATTACGCATAAACTGGTTTAAGTGATCAGAAACTGCTTTAAACCTGTAACAGAACAGATGTTCAGTGCACATAAACATGGGCAATGGGCAGTTTGAAATTGGTTTGAGAGAAACCTGGTTCAATGTAGTATCAGACTTAACTGATTTGGCTCAAACTGGTTTATGCAATGTCTGTCCAGACCCCTTGTTGGTTTAAATTTAATCAGACTCCCCCAGTACCCTGGCATGCTCTCTGGGCTGGCTGGGCTCTCTGACTGATCCAGAGCAGAGCTGGCGCCTCCCCTCTGCTGCCTTGCTGGAGCTCCAACAGGGAATGCAGGCGTCTGCCTGGCTTCTGCTTCCCCCCCACCCGCACACGTCTCTGCTAAACAGGCATTCCCCTGTCTGTCACAGACATCTCAGCATTAGCTAGCAGACCACATGCTGGCTATCTCCAAACTGTGGCACACGGAACACAGGCAGAATCAACAGATAGCTTGTTATGTCCCTCTGTTTTCTTAATGGGGTAATAAATACTGAGTTAAGGGTGATAAGCATTCCCTGCTGGGCTGGTCAGCAGGGGAGGGAACCTCCCCTAATCACAGAGTCTTAGCCATGCCCCACCCTCAGCTCAGCCCTGTACAAGGGAAAGGATGTCTGCTCTAGCACCCCTTGGCTTCTAGCCTGAGCCACTGCAGGCATGTGCCTGCATGTCTGGTTATAAAATGATTTAGCCTAGCCAGGTTCGACTAACCTGCAAAGATTGAATCAATTTAGGCTCAGGCTTTTTGAATGGCTGCCCCTAGCCCTAGAGTCAATCAGTCACGTGATTGGGGCTGGGCTGATCCAGCCCAGCCCAGCCCCCATGCTATCTGCAGGAAGGGATGTGGGAGTGAACTGCAGACTGGAGTTTGTCTAGCTTGAGCATGAGGGGTGGCAGGTGGATTGGAGCCCCCCCGACCTTGCACCTTTCCCCCAACCCCCCCACCTCCGTCTCAAGTCAGGCAAACCCCAGTCCGCAGCTCACTCCCCCTCCTTTCCTGCAGACAGCACCAAAGCTAGAGGCGGGGGGGGGGGGGGCGAGCAGAGAGCCTTCAGGCAGGCTTCTCCACTCAATCAGCTCCAAAGCAGAACTTGATTCCCCCCCCCCCCAACCCAAATGTCTGTCCCTAGCCTCTATGTTTTCTGTGTGTGTAAAAATAAACAAGAGACCTTTCAGAATAATGACGTTCATGCGCAGTGTGTTAACTTCTAAAGGTGTGAAGCTGGTTTACATGTTGAGAGGAAGTAGTTCATAGTGATTATTTTCCCTTTGTATGAGACCTTTATTGTTTTGTTTCCTTTTGAACTGGGTGCCTGTTCAGTACTCTTAGAAAATTATAAGGCATCAAGAACACTGAATTTCATTTCTCAGTTTCTTTTTTCACTAAGTTTCTATTGCATTTTAAGACTTTATTTTTCTTTCTACACCAGCTAAGAGATGGTGTTAGTGGCTGCAGTTTTATGAAATCCACCAGTTTTACATCTGCTTACACTAAGTCTGACCTTGGCCCACCATTTTACAGCATTCAGAATCTTTTTGTTGCAGGTAGCCTGATTATCCTTTCAATAATACAAGTTTAATATTTGTGTAACTCCATGTATTTCAGTAGAGTTTGTACTGATCTACTTTGCTGTATAGGTGATGAAAATAGGGCCACTTGCCATTCAGTTATATACAATAATGATTGTTTTCATTGTTTTAACTAATCAAATATGGAATGCACTTTTTTATAATCTTGAGTTTTTGTAGATGAAAATTGGGCTGAATGTCAAAGCCTGCCACATCTAAAAATGATTTGGAGCTTTCAGTTTAGAGAAAAGAAAATATAATTACTGTTAATTAGCATCTTGGTGGGATTAAATGAACATAACTGTTGAACTTTGCGTGTGTCCTAGAGGTCATCTGCCTGGGTAGCGTAAGAAATGAGCTTCCATTCCCTTGCTGCATCTGTTCTGTGGCTGAAAAGAGGACTTTGATTTCTAAAGATGGCAAATGGGCATGTCTGCTAGCTCTCTTTTTAATGCTGTGTGGCTGCCGTGCAGTGCCAGCTTTGCGCTCTGGCTGCTTGTCACCCACCCCCTGCGATCTGGCCATTTGCCCCCCTCCCTGCACAGGCCGTGCACACCCCTAGGGTGGCTCTGCCAATCACTGCAGTATCAGAGGACCTTTCATATAAAACTGCTAGCATGAAATTAGGGTCAGATCCAAATCAGCCTTGTAGGTGCCTTTGCTTAGATGTCACAATGCCTCAGCTTTCGGCAACTTGCCCCAGGAGAATGATCCAAATTGACAGGATTAGCCACTTAGGCTTCTTGGCTAGGGACAGACATTATATATAAACTGGTTTAAGTGATCAGAAACCGGTTTAAACCTGTAACAGAACAGAAGTTAAGTGCACATAAACCAGTTTCAAAATGGCTGAAACCGGTTTGAGATAAACCTGGATGAATGTAGTATCAGACTTAACTGATTGAGCTCAAACCGGTTTATGCAATGTCTGTCCCAGACACTTATGGCCTTGGAAGGAGGAGTCCCATGGTTGCTGGTGCCATGACCTTTACATTTTATGAGAAACAGTCAGTCATCAAAACCAGAAATAACCCTCAGGGAAAAGCAGGGACAAGGACCCAGGACTCTCCCTCTTCCAGGGGAGTGCCTTAAACATAAGACTACAGAATCAGGCTCCCTCTTACTTACACCCATTTTCTCCCAATGAATATAACACATAGGATTGACCAGTGAGTGTCCCAGCTTCAGCAGGCAGGGTGCACGGAGACCCACCCAGGATTATTAGGCACTCTTCTAGGAAGAGGGGAGATGTGGTTTGAAGCCTAGGGAGCATTTCAGGCCAAAATGAAGAAACCTAGTGAATCTGGATGTTTAAGCAGTATTATGGCTGCCAAGAAGGGTTGATTTGGGCCACTCTTTGGTCTTTGTGCCTGGTTACAGACATGGAAAAAAACAAAACAAAACAAAACGAAAAAGTACTTTACTTTCAGCTCAGTGTGCCCCCATGCCAAGCACAGTGCATGCCCAGAAGAGGCATCACATCACTTTGACCTGGCTCATCCAGCATCTGTATAGCTCACACACTTTTTGGCACTTTTATCTAATAGCTGATTCAAAAAAACCCAATGAAGCACCTGAGTTATACAGGTGCTGGGGAGCTGGATCAAACCGTTGCAATGCCTCTTCTGGTAGAGCACTATTTCCCCCCCTACATTGGTCAGTGCCCTATGCGTCTAAATTTTTTCTGTTTTGGCTCCTACAGGTCTAGTTTGGATCTGGCCATAGTAAACAATATGGGTTTTCTAGCCCTTCCCCTCTCAAGTATAAAACTACTTGGTATAGAGCTGAGTTTTCTTTTTGTTTCCTTGCTTTGGTGTTTTTGCATTTGTTTTAGGATAAGGTTTTTGGCAGGGTGAATGGTTGACTAGTTGTTTTAGGGTGGCTTTCTTCTCCAATTGTCTAAATTGACACACTTTTTTCCCCCCAAATCACTGAAATGCTATGCTGGTTAGCCAACAACTGTCTTTTCTAGTAAAAGTACCCCAAATTTCCTGGCTGGTTCATTATGAGGCTCCCTTCCTCCCTGTAGCAATGAAATCTTCTGGGAGTATACAAGCTGTTCTGATTACCTGATAGCTGCAAGGAATAGCACAGAGGTGAGGCTGTGTTTCGAAGATAAAAGTATTGATTGCAGGTATATTCTGCACATTGGTCTTTGAAAGTTCTGTTAGTCTTTTTATAGTCTTTTGTTTCTCAGGAAGGCTGATGTAGAAGACAGCTCAGTGGATTGCTATAGTCATCCTTGTCAATTCAGCACTATACTCCTGCCCAACTACACTGAAAATAAATAACTACACTTAGTTGTGTTTGTGAACCAGTATTTCAAGTATCCAAGAGTATTATCATGTTGTTGTTATTATTTGCATTACAGTAACATGCAGAGACCCTTATCAGTAGTTGTCCCCATTGTGCTGGGTGCTGTACATGTATATAGTAAGAGACTCTGTCCCCAATTGATTACAGCCTCAATAGACAGCACAGAAAGGTTGAGGTAACAGAAGTATTATTAGCTTCATTTTTCAGATGGAGAATTGAGGTGCAGAGGGAGCATCTGGTTTGAGTAGGGTCATACAGGAAGTCTGTGTAAAAGAACTGAGAACTGAACCCCTGAGTTGCAGTCCAGTGCTTTATCCTCAAGAATAACTCTGTGATTATGGTTAGGCCACAACTGTGTTTTACAACCATATTTATACAGGGGCTTTTCTGTATTGTTGAGAGCTACACCTATCCCAGATTTATTTGCCTAAAATTTTCTACCTTCTTGCTGACCCTCTGGCATCACGCATTTTGTAATCTTTGACAATCCTTGTAATCTTTTGTACTATCTGTAATGATTCACGGACCATGTGGAGGATTGAATCCAAATGCACTGTGCATGGAAAATCATCAAAGCCTGAAGAAATATCTGAAGGAGTTTAGAGAGGAGACACTCGGAAATGTTGATGGATACCCATTGTATAGAAGAAGACCAAGCAGAACAGCTCAAATTGGTAATGACAAGTGGATAACAGAAATGTGGTACCCTATAACAAGTAGCCTATTTTTGCCCATCATTTCTGAAGGACTTTTATGCTAGTTTTAAAGAAAAAGAATAAGCTAAACTTTCATACCCAAAGGACTGACTCGGGAGCTGAAGTCCAGGATGGGGCATTGGGCTGTGTGTTTCAGATACATGCCTAAGTCTGAAAGAGAGTCTGTATTTCCTCTTGGCCAGGTTAAGCACGCTGGTCATTGTGAACCCTACTCTTAGGTGTCCACCTCTCCCCATTCACTGTCTAGGGAGCTCAGATGCTTCCCTCGACTTTCTGATTCCCTTCTTGGAGCCAGGTGCCTAAAAGTTAGACATAGGGACACTCAGTATTGCTGCACTCAGTCCCTTTTGGATATGGGTTATAGGTCTCATCCAGATAAAACTCCAAGTGCCTTCAGTGGGAGTTTGACTGGGAAAAGTCTGAAAAGCATAGGGGGAAAAATACAGGTTAGGCGTACATTGAAAGAGTGGCATATATTGAAAGAAGCAGACTCTACATAGAAGGAATGATTTGCTTTACAGGTACATAAACTTATTAGAGAAAGGCTGGGCAGACACATAGGGGTAACTAATCAAGAACTTTGCCTTATGTGGGGAAGATTTAAAAAAAAATACAGTGTTAAAGTTGACAGACTAATTGGACCTCAGATCCTTTAAAACACCTAAATAATAAATCAGAGTACAAGAACTCATCATTTCCTCCTCCTTTTCTTTTTTTCTCTTGCACTGTTTATCTTTCCTTGTTTCCTGAAGCAGTCAATTCCAAATCCTGCAAGGACTAAAATAAACTATTGATCAGGGCTGGGTTTGGTTCCACATGTCTCTCTTACACTGCCCCTAGACTTTGTGTTGTGTTTCTTCATGCTGACTCTCCTCTTCTCACTCTGACACCCTACCCCACGTTGTACTTCGTGTATCTCAACCCTCCCTTTCTAGCTCCTCTTTCCTTTTCTGCCATATTCTGCCATTCAAGATGTCCAAGCCATTTGTAACCAGGCTACAAAGAGTTGTAAGCAATCTCTGTGCATGATGAATGGTAAAATAACTTGTAGAAAGGCAAAATGGAAAAGGTTCAGAACCCTGCCTCTTTTGTTTGCTTCATCTTGAACAATGTGTTCTTAAATCCTTGTCTTAAAAGGATGTTTTCTCCCTAAGGAACTAAAAATGGATAGATAACAGAAGCAGATGAAAGGAGAGTTGTACCTTTAAATCAAACAAACCTAGAGCACTGCTGAATTACTTTTAGAAATTTCAAAGGATAAACAACTGCTGATGGTTGCAAGAAACAATATCTTTACAAACAATTCCATCCTAAGCTGAGAGCAAAGATAAACAACATTGCTATTATGCTGAGTAAAGTACTGATACTTATTATAATAATTAATAATGTACCTGATTCTTTTTTGATTTACATTATGTAATCTAATCATGAAAAAATGGTGGAAATGAGAGGAGACTCAGGTTTAGCAGTGTAATATAATAAGTAGCTATACATAAATAATAAAGACTGTGCTTTCTGTTAAAACTCTAACAGTCTCAACCAAAAATATTATAATTTCCATTTTCAAGGAAAATGTGATTGAAGGAGGCCTAAACTAGTTGGGAGCTTCCCAAATGCCACTCCTTCCATTCTCAAAGGGTATATTCAAGCATCACCGCCATGTTTACAGCATTAAAACCTGGTCACTGATAGATGTGCAGGCCCGTTCCCTAACTCATGGTGCTTTACATAAAGTGCCATGAGTTGGAGTGCCCTCCCTGACCCAACAGACATTTGGGTTGGGGGGGAGGGCAGGGAATCAAGTTCCACTATGGAGCCGATTGAGTGGAGAAGCCTGCTTGCAGCCTCTCTCTCCCCTTGTCTTGCCCCCGCCCCACTCCAGCTCTGGTGCTGTCTGCAGGAAGGGAGGGGGGAGAAGGGAAGGGGAATGAGCTGCAGGCTGAGGTTTGTCTGGCTTGAGATGGAGGTGGGGGGGTTGGAGGAAGGGTGCAAGGTGGGTGGAGGGTGGGGGCTCAATCCACCTGCCTTCCCTCTTGCTCAGGCCAGACAAACCCCAGCCTGCAGCTCACTTCCACCTCCTCCTGCTGATAGCAAGGGGGGCTGGGCTCAGCTGCATCAGCCCAGCCCCAGTCACAAGACGGATTGACTCTAGGGCTAGGGACAGACATTCAAAAAACCCTGTGCCTAAATTGATTCAATCTTTGCAGGTTAGTCAAACCTGCCTAGGCTGAATCAGTTTGTAACTGCATAGGCATCCCCTCTGGACTGAGAAAATGCAGGCACTTGCCTGCAGTGGCTCAGGCTAGAAGCCTTCCCTTCCCTTCTATGGTGCTGAGCTGATGGGGGGGCGTGGGCAGGCCCCAGCAGGATGCTGTGGTGAGGGAAGTGTCCCCTTCAAGGGGGCAGCCAGCAGGGATTTACACAGCAGGGAGTTACACAGGGAGCATTTATCACCCCATCAGCAAAACAAAAGGGTATGTCATTAGTTCAAGCTCTGTCCTGTCTGCCTTGTCTCCTACAGCATGGACCATAACCAGCATGTGGTATGCTAGCTAATGCTAAGAGGTGTCTGTGTAAGGCAGAGGGGAGGGGGGAATCCCTGCTTCAGCAGGGAGTGGGTGGGAGGAAGCAGGCGGAAGCCAGGCAGATGCCCTGTACCTGCAGTCTTTGCCAGAGCCGCAGCCAGGGAGCAGAGGGGAAGGACCAACCCTGCTGGATTGGAGCAGAGAGCAGAGCTCCATCCAGAGTTACAAAGCAACTTGGAGACTGGAAGATTCTGATTTAACTTAAACCAGGAATGGGCCTGGGACAGACATTGTATAAATCGGTTTGACTCAAATCAGTTAAGTCTGAATCTACATTCAACCAGGTTTATTTCAAACCAGTTTCAGCCATTTTCAACCTGGTTTAAGTGCAATGCACATTTCCCTAGCCTAGGGGGGCAGCAGGGCGGGGGGTTGGTCTAATTCATGGCGCTTTATGTGAAGCACCATGAGTTAGACCAGGGAGCTGCACATCTGTCATTGCCCTAGAAGCTCAACTATACTTATATCATAGCCAACTAAGATGGCATTAGCATCACCTTATCTTGGTGATGCAAGTAAGACTATGTCACAGACATTGGCCTACTATGTCTCTAAATTTAGACACTTATATTTTATTAGGGATGGGCTGTAAAGGAGGCTTTAGGTCTGGATATAGTTTAGTTTAGTTTGATTTAAGAATTAATCATGACTAGCTTTGAATTTAACTGTGCTGAAATCCCTTGAACTAGTCTCCTGAGATTTGGTCCAGAAAGCCTTATGTGCCAAGAAATTCACTGTTCTCCTGAGATTTCTACCGCCTTATACCAAAAATCTCATGGGAATGGCTGTATTCAAAGAGCTCCCAACTACATTTGAAATGGAAACAGAAAATCTTTCCTGAGTTTGTCAAACCTAAATCTGCAGCAGCAGGTACAGACTTGGAAACTGGAACTTCAAACTGCTCCCAAAGACCAAAAGATGAAGGTGCTCAGATATGAGAATTTGGTTTTTTTTCACATCTAATGCTTATGTCTATAGCACTCATAAAAACTTAAGAAGTGCCATACTAAGTCAGCCCTTGTTCATCTAGTCCATTACCCTACCTCCAGCTGCCCTGAGTGCAACAAATAGGTATGCTTCCAGCATTGGCAATAGTATATGCTTTATAAGGAGAGCATATGAACAAGGTATATCTAGAGTCATCTATCCTACCACACCTACTTTGACATCCATCATCATTAGTTTAGAGATGTCACATCCCTGACTGTTCAGTTGAATAGCTATTCATGAGACTACCCTCCATGAATTTTGTCTAGTCCCTTTTTAAAACTGGTTATACTATTTTCCTCCTGTGGCTATGAGTCCCAAAAGTTAACTACACACTGTGAATAAATCGTTTCTCTTGTTTGTTTTAAACCTGTCTGCTGATGATTTCAGTATCCCCTCCCTACTTTTAGCCTTCTGGGAGTTGGTGAATAACAGTTCCCTGTTCATTCTCTTTATCACATCAGCTGGAAGAACTGGGCAAAGATGTGAAGGCCCACATCTGGAGCACAAAACACAGTTGTTACAGTTTAGAAATGTTCTGTAGCTGATGCAGAAATGGGGGTAACAACAGCTATACAGCAGCTGCTTCTAACACTTCTTTGCTAGAGAAAATATTTTTAGTTTTGACTTGTATGATGTGTTTTTTTTTTTTTTAATGCCAATGAAGCAACAGCTGCCATAATTTATCTGCTGCATACACATGTATGCTGGAGGTAACTGAGGCCACCAGGGCAATTTGGGTGTTTCCTTCTACTGCCATTTCTAGTCATAACCAGAAACCTTATAAAGATGGTGAAAGTGTATTATCCATCTGCACACAAGGCATTGAATTGACCAAGCTATTATGAGAATGTTGAAGCAGCTTTCGTCTGATTGATGTAGTAACTTAAATCAATAGCAGCAAACACTAAGACATGTATTAGTGCTACTATGAAAGTCTGTTAGTAGTGATACTTGGATGGCTCTTGCCTGGCATTCTTCCCCATAACTATAATGACCCAAGTGTTAAACTCTCAACACAGCTTCTGTGCTGAGCTCCAGCCCTTTGCATGTCATTCATATCTGTATTCTTTGCTTGCCATAGGGTTTTAGCAACTGCTTTAAGTCCATCTTGTGTACTGTTGCAGACCCTAGGATTTTGAGTGCCTTGACAACGGGTCTATATGACTGAAATGAAGAAAAGTGTGGCATTGCTCAGATATCAGCAAGAAAGTAGTATCTTGAATTCACAAACAAGCAGTGATGCAGAGAGTGGGCTGGCTATAGGTAAAAAGGGCAAGGTTTCCACTTATCCTGGGACTTCTTGAAAGTATCTTGCAGAATCCATGAAAGCACACAACAGAACTGCATCATATTGTGATGACAACCTTGAAGTAACCCAGTTACTATGTTGAACTACTGATGTGATGGCATTGTTATGCATGACAGTAGCATCAACTAGAAATATTATCATATTTGAATTATGGTGTATTATGTCACAACAGCATAGTGTCAGTGCTTTGAGGATGCAGGTGTTTATCCCAAGAGATAATTCTGAAAGTCTCTAATAGTTGTCTGAAGTGGATGAACAGGCCACTCACAGCAAGAGGCAGAAAGTTGTTTCTGGTGCACCTGCCATCTTAGACGGGTAGTCTGAACCAGTGGCTCAAAGTGATTGTTTACTGCTGAGTTAGATAATGGAAATTTCAAATCTTTGAGAGTTTATCTTTGTATGGTTAAAAAAACTCACATAGTTTTATATTCACTTTTTAAAAAGAAGCTGGATATGACACTAGACATACAAATTACTTTTGCTACAATGGAAAAGATGTATAAAACTCTGGGGGTGTAAGATTGGGCTAATAGCTCAAACTGTATGAAACAGAATTTCACAGTTTTGTATGTGCTGAAGAACAACAGTTATTGTGGCATGTCAGTGTTTTAGAAAACTAATTCTCAGAAAGAGCAGAGGAATAGAAGAGACTTTTTCATATATGTGGAGACAAAAGAAAGTTATTTCAACTGAGCGCAGGTTGTTAAAAATAAAACCAGCGAGAGAGAACCATGAGTTGTTTTTCCACAGGAGGAAAAAAGGCCTAGATCTTTATTTAATACTCACAGGGTTATTTAAAATAATGAAAACAGTGGCTCTCAGAAGGGATTTTGAATTTTTCCCAAAAGAGTTAAATTGTACACTGTGTATTTCTAGGACTATCTCTGCTCTGGATCTATTTGCAGAAATGAAGAATGTTTGACTCCTTTATTCAGTTGGTTTTAAGCACTGTTGGTAAAAAATATGCATCATGCCCACTTTATTTTTATATTTATTTCATACAAAATACTGAACATGATGTCCTCTTCTCTCTTTCCATCCCTTAGAGGGGTCTTGCCTGTCTATTATTTCTATTATTTCCACCCCTTCCCTGCTTCTCCACCCCCCTGTCTACCTTCTTCCTTAAAAATCACTGGACAGGCTGTTTCTTCTCCTGAATCCCGTGTTTCCTCCAAACCAGCTTCTGCCCTTGGAAAGAGCTCTTTTCAAGAGACTGGAGTAATTTCTGGTTCTATCCACTTGTATGGCTTTACTGATTCATCTCCATGCTAAGAGAGCTCCAAGCTACCTTTCCACTACCAACCTGAAATTAGCCCTCATTTCACTTGATCTGTATTCTTTTAAAAAAGCTATTGAGCCACTAGGCTATTGGTGTACTTCATCTGGGAAAAAAGAAGCCTTTTTGCCTTGTCCTTCCTTACCTTTTCCCTACCTTCTTCCTGTTGTTCTCCATTCTCATGTCACATTTAAAATATATTATAAACACTTTGGGGTGAGGACCATTGTCTTGCTTTTGACCCATGATGCACCTAGCACACTTGGGGGTACTATAAAAATCAAAGTACAAATACAGTAATTTCCCACTTCTTATTCTGATTAGATAAGGACAGAATCCCATTTTTTCTGACATTTCTATACCATTATAATATTGTCACAGAGGATGGTATCATTTTCCATCTGGAAGTTATCTGTAATTACATGAAAATCATTTTTAAGTGCATGTGGCCTACATTTAAAGAAGAACCAAAAGCTTAATATAGGTACAAACTAATAGCTGCTGTCTGCTGCCCCAGTGGAGCGATAGCAGCTCAGGGCCTTATTTGGAACAAAACCAATTCATGTTCAATCTTTCATGTTATGCCTACAGATTCACAAAGGGACTCAGCCTAATACTGTATTATACAGCCTCGTCTTTCAGAGCCTTCCAGCTCTCTGCTTTTTTGCTCACTTGCTGAGGCTGTGCCTGAGAAGTTATCAGGTGTTCCAGAACTATTAGCAGAGCTTCCTCTGCAAGCTGTGGAAGGTGAAAGCTCTGGCTTGCCCCATCGCTGTGGTTAGTTTGACAAGTAGTTCCCAGCATGGGGCCAACTGAAATATTGTTTCTCCAGTTTGGATTCTGCCAGCTCTTATTTTTCATACTCTATCTGTGCTATAACTTAGTTGATACAGCAGGTGTTTCTTAAATAAGGAAGAAAGATATTGCTTTCCTGTTTATTTAGTGTTTGATAACTTTTAGGTGGATACATTCCAACTATGCCATCTTTAATAGGAATGGGGTTTGAGAAATCCCATGGAATATAGGAGGAATAGACATTAAAGAGAGAATAGGTTTATTACATGGTCTAACCCTTCACTTTTATAGAACAAGATTGTTCTGTACTTTGTATTGTCACTCTGGGGATTCAAGTTTTGTTTTTAAATCAAAAGCAAGTTGACAATGCAAGAAATGTAGCAGTATTTTTTTCAAGTTCTGGTTTTTAAAATCAACACTGGAAAAAAACAAACACTGTCAAGAATCTCCTGCTCTGTGGGATGTAGCCGGCATAAATACCAGGTCAGAACCTCCATAGTTTGGGTCATGGTCATCCATAGCAGCAAAATGGTAAGTGGGTTACTTCTGTGTTGTTATGTAATAGACTATGCCAGTGTAGGCTGTCACTATGTAGAGCATTATGGCCACTTGGAACTACATAGTAGCAGATCAATTTGCTTCAAAAGAAGAGATTCCTAATCTCTAGCCAAAGGATAATCTCCAGCCGTTGTGCGCTGTTCAGGGCCTATAGCATACAGCCAAGCAGAGGGCTACCACAACATTACTACTCTCTGCCTTGAAGCTCTGTTACCTTCAGAGCTCTCAGTCACTTGCCACCTGATGACAGCTTCATTGTCCAAGAGCTGGCACCTTGCATTTTTTTTAATTTAAATTTAATTTTGGGGCAAGTTGGACTGCCTGACAGGCCTGTACTAGAGCCTAGGACCCTGAGAGCACTAATTCACAGTCGTGGGCAGTCAGACAGGAATCCAGGCAGGATGCTAAATGAACTCAGCCTTGGATTAAGCAACAGTTTGTCCAACTGAAATAAATATTTGACCAAAATATTTTGAGAGTAGTGAACTGGATTTTCCCACATAATTTAGTGGCAGCTTTCAGTCCAGCCCAGCTATGCCTGATCGTAGGGGCTCCTGGAATGATAGAGTTGGAAGGGACCTCAAGGGCACTTTCTTACCAGAGCCAAGTGTAGAGGAGGAGCATCCCCTGAAGAGTAGCAGTGGGAGCCATGCTCAGGGAAGGCTCCAAAGAGGAGCTTCCAGATTCACAAAGAATGAAAGCAGCGAGGAGGACAGAGGCTGTTTATGGTCGGGAGAAGCCCAGAATAAAACAGTGAAGCAAGATGGAAGTGCAGAATTGACAGACTGTAGAAGTTGAGAATTGATGAATGAGAGAGGGGCAGTAGAAATGAGCTGACTTTATGTGTGTGCGTGCGTGCGTGCGTGCGTGCATGCGCGCGTGCGCGCATGCAACTGGTCTCTGGTTTGGGGAAGCAGGGTGGCTGGTACTGAGAAGAAATTAATCGAATGGGGATTGAGACTAGAATTGTTTTAAAGCATGAAGTAGAGGACATAAGACGAGTCATGGAAGAGGAAGGTCTATGGAGGAGAGACAACAGAACTGAGGAAAATGGTGAGTCAAGTTTACAGGATTGTGGGACGGAAAATGTGCACGACAACACTAACAGAGCAAAGGAGAAATTGTATCTCGCATTTCCCCATGGTTTCCCCAACCCTCTGGTTAGGAAAGGAGAGTGTCTGATTCTATGTTTTGGTACAGTGTGGGCATTACCAAACTAATAACAGAGATGATGAATGACGAAAGGCAGTTGGACATGCACATACATTTGTTGGCTCACTACAGTATTTTACTGTTTTTATCCAGACTCCAGTGATCTGGTTTCTACCAACTTTCTCGCTGTCAAAAAAGTTTATGCTTATGAAATACGTGACACAACCAAAGCTTAAATGTCTTCATTGTTAATACACAATGAAAGAAACACGAATCTAGCCAAAACAAAAGGGGGAATTATGATTTCAATAACAAGCCCCAGGAACTAAAGTTTCACAGAGCTAGTTAGTGCATATTGAAAATCCTGGTTTTTGTTTTAGCTGTTAGCTGATGCCAAAGCTGCAAATTGGCTTCCTTCTTCCCCTGATAGGCTGCAAGCTGGAAATATGTTGTTCCTTTTCCCTTGGTCCTGCTTTTTCTTACTCAACTTCAAGGGTTGTATTTCAACTAAAGAGAAACACTAACACGGTTTTCATTAATAAAATATCACTGAGCATGATGTATATGATGCTACTGGCAAGGAGAGAGATGACAAAGCAGGAGGTATTTTGCTTTTTTTTTTTAAGTTGTATTAAAATTAACCTGACAGTTTTCGCTCCTGCCTTAGCTACTGATTTTAACCAAGTCAAATAGATAATTTTCAGCCCTTGCATTTTTCTTTGGCACTTTAGGCTCAGATACTTTCACAACATTTAGCATGTCAAAGGCTGTCAAACAGCTCAGAGCCCTGCCTGTGAAACATCAAAAAAAAGTAACTAGCCTGTTTTGGCAATAGGCTTAACTCTTGCAAACATTCCAGCACCCTGATTAATTAAAGACAATCAGAGTGTTACCTCCAGCCTCCAGTACTCTAAGATGGTACCTCATTAAGCAGCCTAATTAATACTAGGACACATTGAAACAAAAGTGGTATTTTGGATTTTTAGTTACTAAGGGAAACCTAAGTGCTGTGTGTTAAATGCTTTGGCCTCCTTTTCTTGTAGAAAATCTGCTTTTTAACTTTACCATAAGCACCCGCTGTTCTCTTCCTGATGGATGTTGCTATGGAAGCAAACTAGGGAAAAATCAAACAGCTAATAATGTGTCTGCAAATGATTGCACAGGTGGAATTGAAAAGTACAGATGACAGAAGTTAGTTAAGCAGTGGATTTCAGCTATAACAACAAATTGAGCACAGGCATCAAATCATTTAGATTTGCCTTTTCTTTCTCTTTCCATTTATTTATTGAAACTCCCAAATCCTGTCAAGTTCAGACTGTTGAGAATATCTTTGCTCTTTATTGACTGCATTTATTCAGAGGACTTCAGAAATGTCCCAGGCCTTTGGATAAAATAACTAGAGGCTTAGAACAATCTATGGAAGAACAATGCTTCCTGCGAAGGTGATGTGACTGCACTGAGGTCCCCTGGGGTGTGGAAATATTTAGTATTTGAATTTTATTCCATATTCTTCCTGTGGCAATAGGACGCTCCCATGGTAAAAAGCATATATTAAATCATGAGGTGAGAGCACCTGCCATTCAGATTCACCAGTTAACCATAGGGCCTGTATGCATCACCTCCAAGCCATGGGAATGCTATCATGAAGCATGCTCCAACCACTCAGTTCTGTTCCACATAGACACTCAAAATTACACAATGTAGTCACCTTAGAGCAGCACAGGACATGTGTGCAGCACTGGTTTAGGGTGGTGACATTGCCCCACTGTATGGGAATTAGTGCATGCAAAGTGGGCAGGTGCTTCACAGCAGCATTCCTAGAGGTGGCATAGATGTAAGGTAGATGTACCCTTAGAGCATTAACAGTTCCTTTATGGGAAATGAAAGCACAGAAAGCATGCATATAAAGGATACCTGAATGGTTGAATGCACTGTTTGGTCTGTATAGAGGTCCCTAGGTAAGCATTCAATTGATCAAGTTGCTGTGAGCACAAAGAGCTATCGCTTACAGGATATTTTCAAGCCCTATAAGGCTTGAATCAGGACTTAGGGGTTACTAAGCAGGGAGCAGAAGTTACTCCGCTTTTCTCCTGCCCTTTGTACTCCGTTGACTACCACTGTCAGTCGCAATTTTAGATGAGGGACACTGTTTTATATGAGGGCATTTTTGTCTGACTCTTTGACGCATGGGACAATGCTGCTTCAATGGCTTCTATCCCTCTGGCTCACCTTCTAGTCCCAACTAGCAGGCTATTTTCAAGGCAGATTAATCCAGTTAATCAGTCCAGAATTGGCCAGATCACCACAGCCAACCACCAATTTGTTCAGTGCTCTGTTCTCCCCTGGAATGGCATTCCCATCCTCCAGTGAGAGGAGGACTGACAGCTGGAAATCAGGAAGAGCTAACCAGAGGACTACACTTCTATTTCATAGGGTCATAGAAAAGTGAGACTGGAAGGGACCTCACAATTTCATCTAGTCCAGTCCCATGCTCAAAGCAGGATCATCTCTGATTAAACCATGCCCTCCAGGTGTCTGTCCAATCTTCCCTTGAAAATTTCCAAGGGTGGAGATTCCACATTTTCTCTAGGTAGGCTGCTCCAATGCTTGACCACCTTTATAATTAGAAAATTCCTCATCATTTTCAACCTAAATTTCCTCTGCTGCAGCTTGAGGCCATTGCCCCTAGTCCTGTTGAATATGGCCACAGAAAAAAGTCCATCTCTATCCTCTCTATAATCACCCTTCAGGTATTTGAAGACTGCTATCAAATCCTCCCTCAGTTTTCTCTTCTTCAGACTAAATAATCCTAGTTCCATAGATTTCATAGACATTAGGGCTGGAAGGGACCTCGGAAGATCATCGAGTCCAGCCCCCCGCCCAAAGGGCAGGAAGTCAGCTGGGGTCATAGGATCCCAGCAAGATAAGCATCCAGTTTGCTCTTGAAGGTGTTCAATGTAGGTGCTTGAACTACCTCCGGTGGCAGGCTGTTCCAGACCTTGGGGGCTTGGACAGTAAAGAAATTCTTCCTTATGTCCAGCCTGAAACGGTCTTGTAGTAGTTTATGACCATTCGACCTAGTCGTCATCCCTTGGGGCGCTCTGGTGAACAAATGTTCCCCCAGATGCTGGTGGTCACCCCTGATAAACTTGTAGGTGGCCATCAGATCACCCCTGAGCCTGCGCTTTTCCAGCCTAAAGAGCCCCAGGGCTCTCAGCCTGTCATCGTAGGGTCTGCTTCCCTGACCTCTGATCATGCGCGTGGCTCTTCTCTGGACTCTCTCAAGCTTCTCCACATCCTTTTTGAATTGTGGAGCCCAAAACTGGAAGCA
>NW_005842672.1:552594-571525 GCF_000455745.1 Alligator sinensis | reverse complement strand
TTTATTGTCCTTGATGCTCGAAGCTAGTTGGAGTTCAGTTGCAGCCTTGGCTTTCCTGATCTGCTCCCTGCAGGACCGGACCAGTGCAGAATAATCCTCCTTGGAGGTGACTCCCATCCTCCATCCTTTGTAGGCCTTTCTTTTTAGCCTCAGGAGGTCTGCTAGGTCCCTGGAGAGCCAGGGGGGCTGCTGTGCCCTCTTGCTGCCTTTCCTGCGAGATGGAATAGACTTAGTTTGTGCATTGAGGATCGCTTCCTTGAGGAGCAACCACTCTTCTTGAACTCCCCTTTCTCCGTGGTCATGGTCCCTTAGGGCCTCACTGACAAGCCTCCTGAGCTTGTCAAAGTCGGCTTTCCTGAAGTCAAGGACTTCCGTGTTGCTGACTGACTTGCCAGCTTTTCGGCGGATGGTGAAGGTGATCAGCTCGTGGTCGCTGTCGCCCAGCTTCCCATCGATCACTAGGTCGCCGATTAGGTCATCCCCAGTAGCCAGCACCAGGTCGAGCAGCACTTTGCCTCTCGTTGGCCCATAGACTAGTTCTTTCAGCTTTTCCCCAAAAGTCTTGCTTCTCAGGCTTCTAATCATTTTTATTGCCTCTGCTAAACTCTTTCTGATGTGTTCACACATTTCTTAAAGTATGCACTTTCTTTGCACTTGTCCTTGGTGAATTTCATCTAATTGATTGTGGACCATTTCTTCAATCTGTCCAGGTCATTCTGGGTCCTTGGCCTACCCTCTGAAGTGTCTGCTGTTCCACCCAACTTGGTGTCATCTGCAAATTTGCTAAGCATACACTGGATCCCATTATCCAAATCATTAATTAAGACATTTAACAATACTGAACCCAGAACAGATCCCTGGGAAACCCCACTTGATACCTCCTCCCAACTAGATATTAGGCTGTTGGTAGCCACTCATTGAGTATGATGATCCAACCAGTCAGGTATCTGCCTTATAGTATTTTCATCTAGTCTGTATTTCTCTAGCTTGTTAATGCTCCATGATCTTCTCAGTATCAAGGTCAGGTTGACTGGTCTGTAATTCCCTGGATCCTCTTTCTTCCCTTTCATTTTTGCCATTTTTCAATAGTTTAGGACCTCACCCAATCTCCATAAGTACTCAAAGAGGATAGCCAATGGCTCTGAAATTACCTCAGTCAATTTCTTCAGTGCCCTAGGGTACATCCTATCTAGCCCTGCTGATTTGAAAGCACCTAAGTCAGGGTGTCCAAGTTCTGGTGGCCAAGTGCCGCACACCTGGGGGCTGCACATTCATGTGGGCAACAGACCCAAGGGTTGCACCCTACCTGGCTTCTCCGCTACTGTATGTGCATTATGCAGTTTTTCTTACTCCCCCTCTCCCTGCCAGCTGTGTGTACTGCACAGGCTGCCCAGCACCCTCTCACCTTGTACACAGCATGGGTATACCCATCCTTCAGCAGCATAGGCAGCCTAGCTCCCCCCTGCCATGCATGTTTCACCCTACCACTCCTCCCATCCTCATATATCAGCTACCTGCTGTGTGGACATCCTGTTTCCCTTCTTTGCCACACATTTTGGACACTCCAGCCGCAATCTTGGCTTCCTGGGCAGGAGCAATTGGGAGAGGAGGTAGTGGTAGCTGGGGGGAAGTCCACAGGCTAATCCTTTGCATGTGGCCTATTGGCCATTAGTTTCATAGTTTCATAGTTGGTAGGGTCGGAAGGGACCTGAGGAGATCATTTTGTCTGACCCCCTGCCGTGGCAGGAAAGAGTACTGGGGTCAAATGACCCTGGCCAGATGTTCATCGAGCCTTTTTTTAAAGACTCCCAGGGTAGGAGCCAGCACCACTTATTTTGGAAGTTGGTTCCAGGTCCTAGCCGCCCTGACAGTGAAATAGCACCTCCTAATGTCTAGCCTGAAACTACCCTCCGCTAGCTTACGTCTGTTGTTTCTTGTAACTCCTGGGAGTGCTTGGGGGAACAGGGACTCTCCCAACACCTGCTGGTCCCCCTTGACTAGTTTGTAGACTGCCACCAGATCCCCTCTCAGCCTTCTCTTTTGGAGGCTGAACAGGTTCAGGTCCCTCAGCCTCTCCTTCTAGGGCCTGCCCTGCTGACCCCTGATCATGCAGGTGGCCCTCCTTTGGACCCTCTCCATGTTGTCCACATCCCTCCTGAAGTGCGGTGCCCAGAACTGGACGCAGTACTCCAACTGCGGCCTGACCAGTGTTGCATAGAGGGGGAGGATCACCTCCTTGGACCTGCTTGAGATACATCTGTGGATGCACAACAAGTTATGGTTGGCCTTCCTGACTGCGTCCCCACTTTGTCGGCCCATGTACATTGTGGCATCAATGATGACTCCAAGATCCTTTTCTGTCTCAACACTGGCGAGAAGGGACTTCCCCAGCCTGTAGGTGTGCCGCTGGTTCTTCCTTCCCAGGTGCAGTACCCTGCACTTGTCAGTGTTGAACAGCACTGGTTTAAGTAATCCCTAACCTCCACTGTCATTACTCTACAATGTTTGAATCCTTCCCTATCTTTGCTGCCAACTGCACTTGTCATCTGGTAGCTGCCCCTGTCTGTGAAGGGTAAAGTAAAAAAAGGCATTCAATACTTCAGTGTTCAATGCATTGTCTGTGACTAGATTGTCTTCCTCATCCTTTGAGGGAGCTACAGTTTTTTGGTTGTCTTTTTACTTTTGACGTACTTGTAGAATCCCTTTTTATTGCCTTTTATGTCCCTTTCCAGTTGCATCTCAGATTGTGTCTTGGCCTTTCTGCATGTCCATGTGATAGTGTTATAATCTTTCCTAATACTAATACCAAGTTTCCACTTTTTGTAGGATTCCTTTTTGAGTTTCAACTCATTGAAGAGATTGCTGTCTAGCCAGGCTGGTCTCCTGTTGCACTTTCTATTCTTTCATTGTATTGAGATAGCTTGCTTCTTTGACCTTAAAAAGGGCCTCCTTAAAATATAGCCAGTTCTCCTGAACTCCTTTTCCCCTCAGACTTGCCTCCTGGGGGATCCTGCCCACCAGTTCCCTGAGTTTCTTAAAGCCTGCTTTTTTTGAAGTCCAGTGTCTTTATTTTGCTGGTCTCCTTTCTTCTTCTCCTTAGGATCTTAGATTGTATCATTTTGTGGTCACTGTCACCCAAGTTACTTTCCATCTTTATATTCTCAACCAGTGTCTCCATGTTTGTGAGCAGCAAGTTGAGAAGAGCTTCCTTCCTAGTTGGCCTTCCTACCATCTGTATAAAAAATTATCCCCAATGCACTCTAAGAATTTGCTGGACTTGTGCACTGCTGTTTCCCTCCTAGAAGATGCCCTGATAATTAAAGTTTCCCCATGAGAACCAGGTCCTACAATTTGGAAGCCTCACCAATTGTTTAAAGAAGGACTTGTCAACTTCTACCATAGGCCATCAAACAAAGAGGAAGACACCCACCATGATATCCCCACATTCCTCTCCCCTCTGACCTTGACCCAGAGGCTTTTAGAGGCCTGTTTTATTTCTACACTGAAATAAAAATAAGAAGTGTTCAAGCATTTTTTTGTGAAAGCAGAAATGTGCCAGGGAAAGTGGAAGGGTGTATGTGTGTGTATGGCCTGTTGCTGAAGGTCTTGTAATGAGGTGAGGGAGATCTAGGTTCAAGACCATATTCTGCCTCAGTCATTCCAGATCACTCTAAATCAGGGAAGGCAGGAACATGAACCTAGGTCTCCCAGATCCCAGACCAATGCACTCATTACTCAGCCCTAAAACATCTCTCTCACCTCATCAAAAACCTTCCTTATGACATATTCATTGGGTGGGGGTTCTATCCCCACAAAACATTTGGGTGAAAATGTTTCAGGTAGGCCTAGTCAGGAGGTAAGGTATCCTGTCAGTGCTATCCACAATGGGCTCTGAATAATGGAGAGGACAGACCCTTCCTTAAACTACTTCTCTAGTTTCTTCTGGCTCAGGTTGCTGCCATACCCAGAGCAAGGGTATTTCATCTCAGTAATAAAGAAAGAGAGTCAGGGATAGATAAAAATCTGTTGTGGCCTGTGTCAATCCAGAAGGTACAGTCCAAACTGTATTTTGTGGGTGGAGTGGAAGGGAACAAGGAAATTAGTGGCTCTGCAAAGCACTCCCATGTTTTCAGGGGAAGAGGAAAGCACAAAATTTGGGGATTAATTTGGAGTAAAGGTCACAATTCCACTGAAGGGACCCAGGAGGCACATTCCAGTCCTACTTTCCTAGGTATCTTGACCTAATCAGCACTGGAGGGAGAAAACAATATGGAACAAAACTGACTTTAAAGTGCAAGGCCTTACTGTGCTGGGATCTGGTCACTGCTACTTGTTGTATTAAATGAACATGCCCAGGACCAGCACTTGAAATACAGTGTCAGGGAGAAGCGTGGGGCTCAGCTACAGTTACAAAACAGCAGTTCGTTGTGAAAGTGTGTGAAAACAAACAAGCAAACCAGAGATCACTGTGCTCTGGGATATTAGCTTGTGCCTGCTCTGGACCTTGATATGAACTTAGCAAATCTGTTTTACACCTAACATTAGCATGCTGCTCTGTTGCTTCTTTGAGGCAAGAAGGATACTCTCTGGCAGCTTCCATTGATTGTTTAGTCCTCTTCAGGTGTGTATTATCAAGATGAAGTACAGTACATTGTTTGTAGCAATATTCACTTTGTATTCATGTGAGGTTTAGAGTTAGTGAGGCGCCTCTAGAGCAGCTGCAAAGGGCCTAATATAAATATGAAGAGCTGCCGAGATTCATGATTGCACCTGGCTGTCCTGCTGGTTTACAGCCACTGCAAATTCATTTTTTCTGCATGCAAGGAGCTAAGGAAAGTCAGTTAAACCAGTGGCCTCTTGCTGTCCTCTTAGGAAAAGAAACAGACACTCTTTGCTCTAGGGGCCTGATCCAGCACCACTAATGTTAATGGCTCTGCCTCATCTCTTTCTATACCTGATGCAAAGTACTGAAGATAAGGATTCTTCTGTCAGTTGGTTTTTGACTGTTTTTCTTTATTAAAACGTAATCAGAAATACAGTTATACATCCCATTGGAAATGAGTATATCATTTCAATGCTAGATTCATCTCCCACATGCTGGAACTGCAAGTCCCCAGTTTTCTCTTTCTGTGCACAACAAAAAAAGAGTTCAGTAACAAGGGCAGTTGTGCAAACTTCTATGGCAATCACATCTCAGAGTGCTTGTACAGTAGCAGTTCATCACTAGGGACACAGATCTGTTCTACTGGATGCAACTATCTCATATACACCTCCACTTCCATTATCTACTGGATGCAACTATCTCATATACACCTCCACTTCCATTATCTTACCAAGAGTTACACTTAGTCAGGAAATAAAATGTCTGTTTTCATATCCCACTTCAGGACAAAAAAGCCTGAAACTGGAAAATACTTCCAGAACTGCAACTGACCACTCAATCTGAAAAATGGGAACGTAGTGTTTTGCAAAATAAATATGCTCCACAAAATCCCCTGCATCTGCTAACAGAAATCACCAAAAATCTTGTCAGTTTCACTGCTGTTGGCCACTGAAACTGACAAAAATCACACGATTTTCAGTCAGTTATTGTCAGGGATGCCAAGGCCTCTGAGTGCATGGCAGCCCTGCCAGCTTGACTGCCTTGGAGTTGAGGACCCTAGGGTTTCCAGGCTCTTGACATAGCTGGCTGCCCAGGTTGTGGCCTGGCAAACCATGGAAGCCCATTCCAAGACTTGAGGTCTCTCAGCATTTTGGTAGGGAACCCAGAAGCTCTCTAAGTACTGGTTCAAACTGAGGCTTCTCAGTTCTTCATAGTGGCATGGAGCTCTGGCTCAAGATAGAACTGCTGGGGCTTCCATGCTTCTGGCTACATAGCAAGGGGCCCTATAGATGCTGGGAACCACGGCTGAACTGGGAATTGGGGCTCTCAGGACTGACAGGCTCCCACTACCGCAACAGGTCATGTCATCAGGGTCCAGGTGGGTTTTAAATCTTACATGGCAGGAACGGTTTTGTGGGAAGTTTAGTCAAAATCAACCTGTTTCCACAAAACATTTTGCTTTCTGTGAATAGGCATTTTCTGACAGAGAAGTATTCTGTTGGCACATTACTGCAGAGAGCGCCCATTTGCTACAATCAGAAAGCACAGTATGAGGTAGTGCCAAACAATCACTTCTGCCCATTGTGATTCATCAGACATCCATCAGAAAGCACTTTGTCAAACAAAACTTGCCAAACTATCTTCAAAGCTCATTGATGTGCTAGATACTATAATATGGACCATTAAAAAAAACAACAACAAACAAACCCAAAACAGACTAATTATGGCACTACAGCCTAAAAGCTGGCCCTAACTATCAATAGGTAAAAAGAAAAACCTAACAAAAATTTGGCAACAAATTCTATATTTTTCTAGGACTTCTGCTAAAATGTGACTTGTGGTTAGCCACCAAGATATAACATCTTCTTTAGGCACAGCTCAACCTGGTAAAAAGGAAAGATGCTTCTGGGATTGCTGCATGGCTAGTGTGTTGAGTTGTCATGTTCAGCATCAGTGTAACGGTAGGGGGAGGATGGTAACAGTGACTATAACCTGAAGCACTCGTGTTAGCTATATTCCTGGACTGTATTTGAACCCATTGGGAGGGTGAGTGAGACTGATCTTTCTGACAATGTGTCTTGGCTGTTTGCTTTGGAGGCAGTACCTTAGAAAGAGAAACTGATACTGTTGACTCTGATACTATTAACTTGAGGTCCAGTTAGGGTTATAAATGAAAAATTAAGCTGAATGCTATTCTCAGTAACACCCACGAAAACCTAATGACTTCTGTGGGGGGGCACAGGTTTAACAGACACTATTTGGCTTGCTCTGCAGAAAAAATGATGACAACATATAGGAATGGCTTGCTGTCCAAATTGATGCAATAGATAATACAGAATTCTACAATGTGCTCTTATTGCTAGCTATAACAGAACTGCCCAGGATGAAATGAATTTTTTCCTGAGCCTTGTCCAAACTCAAACCAGATCTAGTGCTGGGCCCATGTTGCTGTTTGAAAAATGTCAGTGAACTGTCAACATTTCTTTTCTATTACTTTTGGTCAGGCCTGGAGACAGAAATGTCAAGAACAATCATGTAGTAGGGTTGAAGTGTTGTGGTAGTCAAGATGGTCTAGGAAGTGTACAGGAGGCAAGGATTTTTTATTATATGTTTTATTGGACCAGTGATATATTTTATTGGACTATAGGTAGGAAAGCTGTTGTACAAGTTTTTAGGCATCAAATACTCTTCCTCAGCTTGTCCACCAACTCTCCCATCTATACAGTTAGTCTAGTAAGAGTTCAATATTAGTTAACAGTGTGAAAAGAAAGGTGCTCTGGACATGAACATGGATTCATCTGTTTCCTTGCTCAGATTTGGCCTCAAGATGCAAATAATTTGTATAGAATAATTTATAGGGTTCTGTCTTGATTGGTGAATTGTCTACAAGTTGATCATGATTTATTCACCAAATAACTTCTGTGAATCTATTTAGCCTGCAGCCCATTCACAAACCATTTGTTGCAAAAGAATTTCTTATTTGAACTGGGAGCATGTTTTGTTTGTATTCTTAAGATCGTGTGGCACATTTAGTTCCCTGGCTGTAATCTGAATGAGCATATTGCTAGCATCCCTGGTGGTTAGTGTGAATACTTAGTCAAAAGTATTAGAGATGCAATTTCTGAATGAGCTCTCCATGGATATTTTGTAATAGCAGTTTAAGTTTGAGCGAGGTCTATGTTGGCTAGGAGTATTGGCTTTCTTGACACCATTGTTATGCCAAAAAACCCCTCTTAGTGTACAAGCTCCTAGACTGACAGAAGAGTGCTTTTGTGGGGTTCACTTACATCATTTGAAGAGAAGGTGTAGCTGGGGAAGAATGTTTGCTGTCAGCATATACTGTTTCCCCACCAGAGAGAGCTGTTGGCATAACTAGAGAAGCAGAGATCCTTCAAGTGCAAAGATGCCCTTGCTGTCTCACCAAACATCCCTGCCAGGAATCTCCTCTGCTTGGAGATACTCAGGAAGCGAATTCTAAAGGGGGTGTATAAAAATAAACGAATTAAATATTAAATGGAACATTTGCAGAAAATTCCTGGCTGTGTTCGCCCAACCGTTCTGCCTCTGGTCAATTTTACAGTGCTCCATTGAGCTAGATATATGCTGTGTTCTTTTAAACATCTGTGGCAATCACCTTTTGGCCTGAAGCAATAGATTTGATTACAATACAACCTCATTAAAACAAAGCTTGTTTTTAACAACCCACCTACCTATAGCGGGTCCCATGTGGATGTTATAATGTAAATGTGCTGTATCCTGGCATGCAAAAATTATAGTTGTTTTTATTATTATTATTGATAATAAACTTGTCTGGTCCTTGTTTATATCCAGTTGTATCAGCTGACTTATCCCCTTGCAGTAGTGAACTACAGAGAGTGACTGCTATGTGGAAAAAAATAATCCTTTTGTTTGTTTAACCTCTTGAATCTAGAAAGGAGGCATTGGAGGCTGCTGTATAGGTAGAACCTTCAATAATACTAAATTCTTCAGTTGCATTTCATCTACTTCTTTTTCTTCCAAAACCAAATAATCTTCATCTTTCAAATATCTCTTCAGACTAAGCCTAGGTATATCACTAACCATTTATTATCATTTGTACCATTAATACTATTTGTAGTCATTTAATTTTTATCTTATGATTATACCTTGAGATTTCAGTGAGCATCAAAACAGTTGCTGGACAAAGAGAAAACACTCCAAAAGATTCATCCTAAACAATCTGCATTGATTTTTGCTTTAACAGTTCTGTCGAATGCCAAAGTGATCAAAATTAAATTCAAATGAGGACATACCAGTATATAATAGAAGTTCACTGTAAATTAGGTTGTACAAAATATGTCACTCCACCGCCAATGGAATGGGCTGCTGCAGGACTACTTTCACAATGAAGGGATGCAGGACAGGTCCCTTACCTGGTTGTCAGTTATATCATGGCATTTGGCTGTGATTTCTCTCCTATCTTCATTAAATTTATTAGTAAAAACCCCATTCCACTGGGTACAGATTTTGTTTTGTCTTGTTAGTGGATGAAGAACTGAGTTCCTATTTGATTTGGGTTGGGATGGCAAAGTAAGGGCTCTGTTTAAATCAGCTGTTTATCAGTATTGATACAGTTAGATAAAAAAAAGTTCTGTTTTAAGGACTGAAATATAGCTGAGCCATAGCAATAAAATCCTACATTCTAGAACTAATTAATTCATTATCTTATACTAACTCCCTAAATGACTCTACTAATTGCAGTCTAATATATTTCTAATGATTGGGACAAAAAGGTTACATATATTCCTAGAATAATTGAATGCCCAATCTCTTTGTGTTCAGGTACATGTGCCATGAATATCCCCATAAGACAGTAGCACTCAACAGTGAAAAACAATGAACCACTTTCATGGGATAGAAATGTAATTTTTTCTCAAGGTAGCTGATGACCTTATCCGTTGGCTCCCAGATCCTTTCAGCTTTTAAGAAGTTCAGATGAGTTCAACACATGCAGCACTTGCATAAGATTTCCCACTGAAATGAGTTCAGCACATGCATTTCATTCAAATGTCCATGCCTCTGCAAAATTGTCTTTTTGTCTGTATAAAGCAGGATATGTACAGCCATAATTGTAGACCACGACCTGCCAACTTTATCTATTGCTGCCAGGGATGGTATAAACATTCGGGCTGTGCAAAGCTTCGGTCCCCAATTCGATTTGGCCTGATTCGGTGGCTGAATCTCTGAATCCAAATCAAATCAGGAGACCTTTTAATCTCTCCAAATCAAATCAGAACCCTCTGAATCGACTCAGAGAGATTCAGAGAGATTCAAACATAGACGCAGCTTTAAATGTTTTTCTACACACCTCTAGGTACCAGGTGGTTCGTGAATGCTGTGATGCTGGGGCACATGGAGTGTCCCACAGGAGCATGGGGGGGTCTCCAGTGTGCTCAGCAGGAGACCTAGAAGTGGACCAGAAGCACTTCCAGTCCATTTCCGGATCTGCCAGGGAGCGCACTGGTGGGCTCCCACATGCTTGGCAACTGGTGCCCCCTGGGTCTGTGGGGGGTCACCTGGGGTCCCCCTGTAGCTGATCACTGAGCTGAGGGGTGCGGGGGGGCTCCTTGCATGCTCCTCAGCAGAGGATCAGAAGTACTGCTGTTTATAACACTTCCGGGTTCACCACCAAACACATGGGGGGCTCTCCCATGCTCCTGTGGGATGCTACATCCACCCCAGCATCACAACGTTCATGTGCTGTGCTGGTACCTCAAGTTATGTAGAAAAAACATTTAAAGCTGTGTCTATGTCCAAATTGCTGATTCTCTGAATCAGCATCGAATCTTCAGATTCAAATTTGGCCGAATTGAATCAAGGACTGTGATCCGAATCAACAAATCGAAACACTGTCACCAGTTCAGGCCGAATCTGAATCAAATAGGGCCTGCTTCACACACCCCTAATACACACTCTCATCTCCTCCCTTGTTTAGAGTAATGAGTTGTTCAGATTTTCTTCTGAGAGAGGTAATTTTAAAGATTTCTTTTTAGGGTAACCCATAGAAGAGAGAACTGTGTGAGAATAATTACATTTTGCCATTAAATAACTAGCAATAGATCAGTCATTTTATTTATTGTGGATTGCATTAAGGATATGAATAGTGGCTAGTCAAAGCTAGGTTTAAGATAAATATAAATATTTAAAAGTTCTGGGCACAAGGGCAAAAATTCTGCCTATTTATAAGCTTGAGTGTGTCTGAATTTCAGCCCAGAAACCTGGATTCTGTCAGGTTGCCATTCCACTTATGCATATATATGTAAGAACACAGTGTGTTTCCTTCCCTATATATTTTACTAAAGTCATACTAAGGTCATTTTACTATGGTCATAAGGTTATATGGACCATATTACCATGATATAAAGACCATAGATCCAAAGGCACATTTTGTATTATACATGAGGGATTTTTTTCAGCAACCACGCAAAAATCCATTTGGGCTCTCAAACATGGTTTTATTGAAGACTGATAAATGTACACAAGAAAAATGTTTATGACCATATCTTTGTACTTTGTATATTGTTAAAGGAAAGACTTTAATCCTTTATACACTTAACTACAACTAAATATGTTTTAAGATAATGCTAAAATATACATAAATAGTCACTAGAGTTCTGTAACAGCCAGAACCAGAGGGATTAATAAGCAATAATATGTGCTTCTTGGAGGCATTTGGTATTTTGCCTAAACAGGTAATATTAGTTAATATAAGCTTGTAAGTTTGTAAACTGCAAATGTAACTTGTCTGTCATAAGTTTAACCAAAATGATAAATTAACTGTTCATGGAACTGACTGGGCCCCATAGGCAAAGCTGTAGCTGTGAGATTAGCTGGCCTAATGGTTTTTTGCTCAGGGTTCAGCCTTAGCAATAAAAACTGGATCTAACTGTTTGGCACACCCAACACATTCCAGGAAAGCATATCTCAAGAAAGCATATTCAAATGAAGCCTAGAAGGGGTTGGAACTTAGGCAGAGCAATGTCAATTTCAAACCTAAAGGTGCTGCATCATAATTTGCTTATTGGATAAACCTGGGTCTGGGTAGTAACCTTTTATGATAATTTTAACACCTTTCAATCCCATAGGTAACAGCTATAGCGCAACATTATGAGTGGCCCTGAGGCCAACAGATTAACATAAGACTAGGTATAAAAAGCACATATATCAGGTAACCAGCAGGAAGGAGGGAACAAAATGGTCATTTATGTTCCACGCCTGGACTCCAAACTCCTGGTGTGAGTGAGGATCGGATCCTGAGCAAGGGAACTTCCCCGGTAATCCCTCTGACAGCCTCGATCATCGGAGAGGCCTGACTTTGCTGGAATCACTTGGCGTGCACCTGGCATTGAGGGACTATCGATAAATTGCCAACCCATGTCTGTCTATCTGTTGTTTTGAACAGCCCAGTGGCTAATACCCTCTCAGTGCCCAGTTGGCCTGCGACAGATTGATCTATCTATCTATCTGTTATTAGTATCTGTTGTTATTATTTACTATTAGCTCTTTAACACTGCATTATCTGCTTATCGCATTTATCTTTCTGTTAACTGTTGTGTGTGTGTAAGCTCTAATAAATTTGCCTTTATTTCACTCCCAACTTTGCCTCCTCAATCCAAAACTGAATCAAACAGCCCAGTTGGCCTGTGATAAAATTGATACACTCACAGTGCCCAGCTGGCCTGTGACAAAATTCCTGTAGTGGTAAGACAGGACCACCACTTTTCCCTCTTCCATTTCACTTCTCTAACACACCTCCCTCCTAAAACTGAAACCAAACCAAAACCCTATGTTGAGATTGTGGTCCTTAGATTTCAAAGGGTTTCATGAAGTTTAGTCTCAAACTAAGCCAGGTTTCCCTTTCATAACTGCCAATATATTCCCATTGATTTGCACAGATATGGCGTTGATGAATTGGATAGAACTATGTAGATAAAGATGTTGGCAGAATAATAATTTATTTTATTATTTTGTTATTTCAAGTACCGTAAGTAAGTGGTATTTTGCAATGTGGTGGATACATGATAGGAAATTTGTAATTTGCAGGCAGAGCTGGGGCATTTTACTTTACAAATTGCTGCTGTTTCAGGATTGATATTAACTTGGTACTTTGATTTTGTTATCTCTCTCTTTCTTAGGTGTCATATCATGTGAGCTTAAATAAGATCCCAGTTCCAAAAGGCTCATTTATACTGTATTTATATGGCAGTGACATCTTTCTTTTTCTTTTGTGTGTCTGTGCACTGGTTTTGATTTAGTATATCAGGTCCCTATAGTGCCAAGAAAACACGCTGCTTCTCTCTGGCTGATAAATTCTGATGATTGCTCTTGCTCTGTTTTCTTATGTGAGGAGACATTTTAATATTGCCTCCTCATCCATCAAATCTCTTCTTCATCTCAGGGACTCAAGCAACTATCTGGCTGGGAAGTGATTTCTTATAAATGTCATTTTCTAAAGGTGAACTCCACCTGGCCATTGCTTTTAATCATATTTTAAAGGCAAAGGGTTTGCTGATACATTATGTAATCAAAAGGATGGCTTTGCAAATGTCCCACATTGCACCCTCGAATTTGGTCTTTTTTCTACCTTCTGGTGTTTAATAACTGTAGACAAGGAAGACAACAGTGGCATGAGCTTTAAACTGTAAATGTTTCTAGTTTAGAATGAGTTCTCTCCTAAACTATAAAGTTACTATTCCTGGACTGGATTGTGAGCCTTATCTCTCCCAAGAAGAGACATTTGTATTTATATTCATAACCAGCAAATGGATCTAATTTCTTATGCCAAGGCTGCACTTCAGAGCAAATAAATATTTGTCCTCATGTCCAAAGGGTGATAAGATTGCATTTGTTTTCTCTTGGCAAGGATCAAAGATCCTGTTTTTGTCACTAGGTCTTTGATATGCAGAAACAGGCAGTGAGGCAGCCAAACTGGCATTATGCTGTTTCTTCGCACCTGGATTGTGTTATAGGTGAACAATTAGCAGACTCTAGTTCAAGAACCTCAAGAGACCAGTGACACCAAACATTGTTGGGCTTCATAAACAAAGGAAGAATAATGAAGCTGGGCACAACAGGAAATACATGTTGGTACAATCTGTTTCTAGGCTGCATCTATTTATCTTTTGTCAGACTCCATTTCAGGTACTTGGAGTGAAGCATCTTTTCTAAAGCTCGTTATTATTTTCAAATGAACAGTGTGTTCTGAATGGGAGGCTGAGTCAGGACTGGCTACTTGCCAGTCACTGTAGAGAACAAACTAAGTTGCAAGAGAATCCTTTCTTTTCATCTTTTGGGGAAAAAAACTAGTCTTGCTTTTAGGGTTTAGCACTTGACGTGGAATTAGATAGAAGGATGAAGGGCACTGCCTCTATCATTCTGCAGCTTTTTGCAGAAGTTGTTCTTTTGAATCCCAGCAGGAAATGCAGTCTGGTACATTGAAGAACTGCAGTTTAACAGCTTATTATGCCCTGTGTTACTACTGTGTATTAATGTGACAGAAATTTGAAACATTCTGCAGACGCTTCTCCTGAATAGGTCTCTGTGAGCTTGTCAGAGTAATGGCATCTGTCCCAGTGTGGCATCCCTAGTCTTACAAGGTGCAAGAAAATGTTTATGAAGTCCTGAAGATAAATGGTCTTCAAAGAAAATGTATGGTGGCCAGTACAGACCCACCAAGCCTACTCCTGTTTCCAGCAGGCTACCGATTTTTAGAATTTTTCTGTTGGTTTCCTACTTCCAGCACTGTTGTTGGTAAAAACTGACAAATCTTCTCCCTTTATGTCAAGGATGAGCATGTGGCTATTTCCTATCAAACTGGTAGGGTATCTTTCCTTTTTCCTAGATTTGCTCCTGATTTTAGATCTAAATGCAGATCCCTCAGACTCTCACAAGACATCATTCTAAAGAGATATCTGTCTTTTTCTTCTCCTTAATGTCCTTGCATCTCGGGTTGCTTGTTTCATTCTAGTTAAGTTTGAGATTTGCATTGAGAGATTCTTGTGTCCCTTGTAATATTTCTGGTTCTCCTTGCACTAAAAGGGCATTTTTAGGGAACAAAACTGGGACTTAATTATTTATTTGTGTCTCTGACATGGTCTAGATCTTCCAGAGGTTTGCTAAATCTTTTAACCTCACCAGTTCAGAGCACTGGAAAAGGCTTAATCTTACTGAATAACCCTTCTATGTTTCTGCATATACATTTTTGTGCCTTGTTTTTCAACCCGCAGCATTGTAGAAATGAAGCAGGGAGATGATGTCTTCATTGTGGCAGCATTTTAACTCCATTTTACTTGATTCTGATAGGCCAGCACACTTGCACTAGATGTCACAAGTGTTTGTTGGGGTTTTTTTGTTTTTTGAGAAGCATGTAATAGGGTTTTTGATAAATTGTCAGTGTGATTTGTCTGTTTTCACTGTAATTAATACTTCACTATGGAAGTGATGTTAAACCCAGAATAATGGTACGGTGGGAGTTTGGACAGCTGTGACATGCAAGCAACAAGGCTCCATGTGAAATACAGTTACAAGAATGAGCTGATCAGCACAGGATTCAATTGGCTAAGTTCTACTCCTGAGATGATGATAAATGGCATTAAATAAGAAAAAAGAAAGATATAAGTAGGAGGAAAAGTCAAAGTACATGCATTTACTCTACTACTCTATTGGTTCAGAAGAACCTGGCAGATGCGTAAGCTGTCAACATTTTGCTGCTTTTCTTATTGTGCTTTGTTGATTAGGACCAAGTTGTCAATGTGCACAATGCTTTACAAGAGATTGCGATACATGGTAGCAAACAAGCAGCATTTATATCTGGTGGGTTTCCAGAAGGAATCTCAAAGAGATGTAGGAGTTGAGTTGGGAAAGAAAAGTGTCATGGAGGGAGCAATAAAGACAAAAGCAAAATGGAGAAGAATGAGGAGAGCAAGGACAAGCAGACTGAGGTACTGGCTCTCTGGTGTAATTTTGAGTGATCCTTCTGGGATGACAGTGGCAGCCACACTGTGAGAGGATCAGCAGCGCTTGTACTGCTATCTACTGAGGCCAGAACAACATAGGATTTCCCTGGCAGATACCGCTCCGGTGTTCGGTCAGGTTACTCCTGAATCAGCATTGACTGTAGGGACTATTTGGCCCCGACCTGTGCCCAGTGGTGGAGAGGGAGTTGAGGACACTTTGCCCTTCTGGAATAGCCCTTGAGGTGTTGGCTTCTGGGGCATGTCAGTGCAGCCCAGCACATCTTGTGGCTCACTTAAGACCTACATATGACAGATCATAGATTGCCAAATCAAAACAGGAAAGAAGTTTAAGAGGAACATATTCAGATCCTTGGAAGGCTGTCTAAAATATGCTGTAAAGTTGTGACTAAAAAGTTTTACTTGAAAAATTTCCCAAAGATGTCCCCTCATTCTTTTACTCTTCAAAACACAGGTTATATTCAGACCAAAATGGCATATAATAGCCATAATGAAGACAGCCTGCCTGATCTCATATGAAATGAGAATTTTACTTTGCCCATCATTTTTCATTACCTTAACTGTAGTAACCCAGCACTCTGCCTTGTTTTGTGGCTTTTATGAGAACTGTGCATCACATGACAGCTCCTGTTCCAGCTATTTCTTTACTCATCCTCCCCCAGTTCTTAAGGGCCTTGTTCCTGTGTTATGAGCATGGCATAACAAGCCCACAATTGTAGTGTATGCACATATCCAGCTTTTATTGTCTGTGTACTGGACAGACTGAATGGACAGAGTTCACTGTGAATTCTTCTGGTATGCAGAGCTCAGGCACTATTTTGATCTTAGTTGCTGTCTGCCTCCAATAGAGAAGGAACACTTTAGGAAGGTCACGTGATTGCTTCATAACCTACATTTGAAGCAGTTCCATAAATTCAGGAGACATTGGACTCTGGTCTAAGTATCAGATCAAGAAGGAAGGATTTTCATTTCCTGGGGAGCACATCACACGAAAATAGAAGTTGGACCCATGGTTTCCTCTGAAGAACCTGTAGGGACTTACTTGCTACAGTTTGCATCTCTTAACTGTGGCTCAACTCAGAATAATTCTTTTTGACTGGAATAGTCTGATCTTCTGCATATATTTAAGGCCTAGCTTGTTATATCTGAATCTGAAAGTAATCTAACACCCCCCAAAGCATGGCACTGTGGAAACATTAACTATTCTTGACCTTGTTACTTTTTCTGATACCTTACTGAAGATATAAAGTGATGAATCAACTAACACGACTTCAGAAAATTCCTGGATTGCACAGCCCAATCTTGCTGTAACCAAGGCAAAGCTACACACTTCACTAATAAACCTACACAAGGTTGCATTGACAGGAATCAAGGCCAGAATTACTGGAAACTTGCTCACATAAATCCTAATTCAGGGGCCTCAGATCTATCTAGTTATTTTCTTGTTTTTAAGGAAGGAGCCAATACATATTCACAGTTTGACCCTATTAAAAGCTCAAGTGACACCAAATTTCACCATGAGAATGTTAATGTTATCAATTTTTTAGCTTTCCTACTTTATTTTCAGCATGTCATGTCACTTCATATTTAGCATGTGCTGAGGGAGTACTAGAATTCAATTACTGCCTGTCACTGTTATTTATATTGATTTATAGATCATCCATTGTGACAAGTTCATTGTGAAGCCTTAATATGACTTAATAGCTTTATTGTTTATTAATAGTAATGGACCAGTCCAATTTCAAATCTTACATTAAATGTCACCTGTTCCATTTTATGAAAAGCTTAGCAGTGCAGATGTATGGTAGGTAGCAGTGACAATAGGACTGTCAGTAATGTGCTTCAGTTCTGCCTTTGCCGCTAAGCATCTACAAACATGACAAGAAACAATTCCTCTAATTAATGAACTCCCACAGATTATTTTTCTTGAACAGATTTCTGAGCAGAGCAAGCAGTTTCCTCAAGTAGGTAATTAAGAAATAAAAAGATTTTAGCTAATCGAACATTTGTCAGATGAGCTAATCAGTCTGTTAATGTTCCTCACATGCTAAATGCTTTCTGGTTCTAACTCATTTGCACAGCTCCTTGTTACCTACCACCGTCTTGCTGGGATGTGCCATTTTCCCTGTTCCTTTGTGCTGCTGCTGCAGTGACCCACTTTGTTCACTAGATAGCACTACAGCATGCAGAATCTTCTGAGCCGGTTTAGGACATAATGTCTTGTGACAAACAATAAAAAGTATGAAGATTAACATTCCGAATGGTTAGCATATCAGAACAGAATAATAAAACCAAGAATATTACGGCGAATATAGAGGTGAAAAGTAATGTGTATCACAGGGTTCTTTTATGGCAAGCTATGTAGAGATTTATAATGAGGGCAGAGTTCACTGGCGATTATTGCTGGGGAAATTTTCATGGAAGGCTATTTTTCCTTTTATTTTTGCAAACCTGCTAACATTAAAGATTCATTTTCCATAAGGAAAGTGTGTTCTATTTCTGTCCCATAGCATTGGACCACATGTCCTGTGGAGCAGGCATAGTATGGAAACACAACTGCCCTGAATTGCTCCAGGATGGATTGCATTTTATAATACAAACTGTTGCACAATGGTGGTAGCAGATGGATAAACAGCAGAACACTTATTACAAGTCCTATGCTGTATATCCACAAAATGAGCCTACAGACGTCCTGCTGTATAGAAATGTGTATATTTCCCCCTTCTGTGCTGCAGTTTTGGCCATGTGACACCCCCTCCCCCCCCAATGAGTTGGATTACGTTTTGTCACTCGTTGCAGTATGTGCTGATCATTCCTGAGAAGGCTGCCTGGGAAAAGCCATAAACGTTAATCGAGGCTCAGAGCCATGCTGTTTCACAGGGTGGGGGAGGGGAGATGAGGAGCATTGCTGCAAGTTCTCTCTCAAAATGTAGGTATCAGCAGTTCAGACTTGTCCGTGGCAGTGCAGCTTTGTTATGCGAGTTGTTTACCATGACAGCACTGTACTGGTATCATTTACAAGGCCCTTCCAGAGAGGCTCGTGCTTCCTGATATCTTATTCAGCTGCATTGGGTACCTTTGGGAGAACACAATTATGTGTTCATTTGTGTCTTTTCATCTAGATGGGTACATTTTCCCAGGTTCACAGATTCGTCATTCCCTTGCTGGGCTAATGAGGAATGAGAAAAGCATTTTCTATATCTTTGAAAAAGAGATGGAAGTAAGCTAACATTATTTCTCTGAAAGACAATTAGGATAGATTTCTTTCTTTCTTTCTTTCTTTCTTGGATTCCGTTTTGTAAGTGAATTCAGCAGG
>NW_005842672.1:539510-552582 GCF_000455745.1 Alligator sinensis | reverse complement strand
ATTGAGCAGGAGTTGCCACTTTTGATGATGAGATGTGACCTGTTTTAATAACCAGTGTCCACTGTCAGGCATGTCAGGCAATTTAGCTTCAGGTGCATAATAGCAAGTTATTATAGAGATAGAATCATTTTAAGTTTCTAGACAGTGGGAGCATTCCCAGAATCCATTACTGCCTGATTAAATTACCCAGATTTCTGTGTGTGAAGGTTTTGTACAGCAGCATGTAATCCATGAGAGTAACTAATCATATCATATTGATTTAGATGCTGCTAGAATGGGAAATCTAATTGTAATACTGTGAAAGCTTCTCAGGGAATCTGTACTAATGATTGCGTTTGTAATCCCATTTGCAGGTGAAAGTTCTGAAATACATCCGTGAGATGAATATCAATGATATCATCTTGGACAGTGCCAAGGAAACCAAGCTGCAGAAGGTGAGGCTGTTAGAGGTTATCTTGATGACTCAGTCATGCCATAAGTTTCCATCATTCTAGCTCTCCCCATGGTTGTTCTCCACAGCTGACATAGAAGGAGATGTGAATGAAAATGACAAGCAAAAGTGAGGAAATTAGGAGGGACTGACCTTCTATCTCACTGTACCTTCGTCTTCATTCTGGTAAAGGTCACTGTGCTTTGATCTGTGGTTTTGGTTTTGGTTTTGCTTAGCTAATGGTATCCTTGTTCTCCAGGCTCTCCACATTGCAAAACAAACAGGCCTGAAAAACATTTCTCATTCAGGGAAATGAAATGCTTGTCTGCTTTTTATCTGGAGACCTTGTTGTTTTGTTTTTCTCTAAATAACAAAATGCTACAATGCTGTCTTTGTATTCAGTGATTTCCAGCAACTTGACCTTCTTTGGTCTTTTGTGTGTGCATGTGTGTGGGTTCATCTTATGATAGTCAAACTTTCTTTCTGTTTAATGGAATGAATGGACCAGTGACCTCTGAATTATGTTAAATGTTTTTCATCTCTTTTGTTTGTCACATGATGTCGGGGTAACCCAGGGTTAGAATCTATAAGCACAATGGAAGGAGTTGTTTAGCTCACAGGTTGGCACGATCATTTTTTAAAATAAACCAGGATGTTCATTCATCTGAGATGCAATGATGGGGTTCTTGGAGAACTGCCTTGGAAACTCGTGCAGCATATCAAAGCAACTCATTCTTCTTGCTGCATAACAGATAGACTTGTGGGATCAAGTAAAACAATCTAACTCATTAAAATTGCTCTGCATACTAAATTATGGAAAAACTTTGAAACAGTATCACTAGTAGATCATTCTACTTGCAGGTGAATTTGATGGGAATGACTTGACTGAAAATAATAGCTGGTGTCATAAAGATAATTCCTCATATTACATTTAAAGCCTTGGGAATTAATTCAACTCTGCTTTTTGATACCAATGGAAATGGATAGTTGACAGTTTCATAGCTGATAGGGTCAGAAGGGACCTGAGCAGATCATCAAGTCTGACCCCCTGCCATGGGCAGGAAAGGACGCTGGGATCAAATGACCCCAGTTAGGTGATTATCTAGCCTCCTTTTGAAGACTCTCAAAGTAGGAGCGAGCACCACTTCCCTTGGAACTTGGTTCCAAATCCTAGCCGCCCTGACTGTGAAGTAGTGCCTTCTAATGTCCAGCCTGAACCTACTCTTGATCAACTTGTGGCCCTTATTCCTAGTTACTTCGGGTAGTGCTTGGGGGAACAAGGCCTCTCCCATTCCTCGCTGGGCCCTCCTGGTAAGTTTATAAACGGCCACTCGATCCCCTCTCAGCCTTCTCTTGTGGAGGCAGAACAGGTTCAGGTTCCTTAGCCTCTCCTCGTAGGGCCTGGCCTGCTACCCCCTGACCATGCGAGTGGGCCTCCTCTGGACCTTCTCAATGCTGTCCATATCCCTCCTGAAGTGCGGCACCCAGAACTGTTCACTACTCCACCTGTGGCCTGACCAGTGGTGCATAGAGGGAGAGGATTATCTCCTTGGACCTGCTCGTGATGCATCTCTGGATGCATGACAAGGTGCATTTAGCTTTACTGACCATGTCCTCACATTGGCGGCCCATGTTCATCTTGGAATCAATAATGACTGACGAGAAGGGAGTTCCCCAGCTTATAGGTGTGTTCGAGAAAAGAATGATCATGCTTTTAGGGAAAAGGTCTGCATTGAACTTTGTTTCAGTACTTCATTTTGGAGTTATTGCTGATGGTGCCAATTCTCTTAGGCCTTGTCAGAGTAGGACATCTCAAAGGAGTATATTTGTCCATTATATCCTATGGACCAGATTCTTTAGATTAATGTACTTGGCATAAGACTGAGGATAGGGCAGTGATGACTGTCACAAACAGTCTCTCCTTGGCTGATCCAACTTGAAGACTGCATGAAACTGCAGCAGCTGCAAATGATCCACCAGGTTTGTTCTAGCAGATGGGAACTAGTAGAGTCCACAGGCATCCTAACAAAATACATTTTTCCTAGACAAGTTTCCAGCTACATAGTGTTAGGAGCAGAACGAGTGTAGGGGTTCCAGTAGTCACTATGCCTTCAAGGGTTTCCTAAAGCAGGATCTTTTGATCTGCTAAGTTTAAGGAACCTTGTTTCTGGGACAAATAAAGTTGGTCTTGTAATATAAGGTTTTATGATTTGCATTTGTATTGATTTTTAACCAAAATATTACAAAGCACAAAACAGTATGTATCTTTATAGCAGTAGTTTTGCAAAACTATCAAGTATCTCTGAACCTCAGAAATCTTGTAAACCTGTATGTTGGCCCCACTTAAAGAGTTGGTGTGACAACAGTTCATTACTTTCTGATATTCCCTTTCACGTTCAGAGAGCAAACTGAGAAGGAAAATCAGAGAAATATAGGTGGCATGGACAGCTACTAGCAGTCTCCAAGCAAGTCTTAAATTTTTGTACAGGAAAGCATTCATTATTTGTGTTGCAGTATATTTCTTGGCACCGTTCAGACATAGTTCAATCCCAGTCACATATAATATAATGTAATATACCAAGTAATATAACAGGCATAACAAAATTGGACAATTCTGCATAAAGCACCATGGGCTCTAGTTAGAACTGGGTAACTTACCTTGTGTTTAGTGAGCTGGCTAAAATGGAAATTCTGTGGGTTAAATAGCCAACCCCGTAACGTTAATGAACATTAAGGGTATTTAGGCAGCTGTATAGACAGATGTTCTTGTAAAATACATATCACAAAACTCCGATACTGTGTTCAGAGGCAGTCAGAATTATAGCTGTTTATGTGGTATGCAGATATTAAAAATAAGGAAGATAATTTAGATAACATCTACATTTTGTATGCTGTCTAAACTAATAATAAAGAAGTATCGTCTCTCCATGGACTGAGACCTTGTAGAAGCTTACATGTCCCAATGATCTTCAGAGCTATGTTGTCTGGAATCTTGCACTCCTGCCAGGGTCACTCATGGTGAACAGGCCTGAAGGGGGGTTCCAGACAAACTACAGTCCAACCCCAAGTTCTCAACAGTGGATCAGGGAAAGAAGATGTCAGAATCTCAACAGCTGTAAAGACAGAAGAAGGCTGTAGCAGGATGGAGGTCTCCTGTTGTCTAGAATTTTCCCTTGCCACCGGGTCCAGATCTTTACCTCATTAAGATCATGTTGTTGTTGTTTCTGCGCACCAACTTCCTCACATTAAATGAAACTCATGTAACGGCTTCTGCCACAGGAAACAACACTCTTCCATACCAACTTTGAAAAACCCTGTGGCAAGGGACTAGTGATGACACAGATAGGACGAGTGAATCTGGTAGTTTCCATCCACAGATCTGCACATACGTGGTGGTAGCTTGATGATTGTCTTACATATGGGTTGAGAAAGGGGTGCAATTTGTCAGCTGCTACAGTGACTGAGCAGTCCTATTTAGGATCCCCTCTGTTTATCTTATACAGGGAGGGGGCTAGAAAAGGTACCCTAAACCTAGGATGTCTTATTTGCTGCTGGATGGATAACCACATCCAGTAGGAGCTCTCTGTTTGTGGTCAAAAACGTAAGAAGACAATGATTTTTGCGCCATGGAACATTTGTACCTTGATGGACAACCAAAACAACAAATGATCAGAAAAAAGAATTGCCATTGTCTCCAGGGAACTAGTGAGATACAACATTGATTTCACAGCTTTGAGTGAGCCAAAATAAATGACAAGGGTCAGCTGAGGGAAGAGGGTGGATGCTACACTTTCTTGTGGAGGGGGAAACCGGCCCAAGACAAACATGTTCATGGCATTAGTTTTGCCACCATAATCAGCTCATTAGTCAACTTATGGAGCTCCCCATGGGCATCAGTGAACATCTTGTGACCCTTTGTTTTAAGCTCTGTGACAAAAAAACCAAAACAAAACAGTACACCACTGTCATCAATTAATATGCCCCAATGCTTGATGCTGATAATGATGTCAAACAACAATTCTGTTCCAATTTTGACTGTGTTCTGATATTCCCAGGGAGGACAAGATCATTCTCCTCAGTGAAATCAGTGTCAGAGTTGGGTGTGACCTGGAACTCTGGAGTGGGAGCACTGGGAAAGAAGGAGTAGGGAAAGCCAATTCCAGCAGTATCCTTTTCCTGAGTAAATGTGCAAAGCACAATCTTGTCATTACAAACACCATCTTTAGACAGAGTAACAAGTACAAAACTACCTGGAGACACCCTCACTCTAAGACCTGGCATCTCCTTCCTCAACTCTGTTATGGTTAGAACCCGTGGCTGGATGCCTGTCTGTATCACATGAGCCTCTGTGAGGAACTGGTGTGACTGCTGGACACATCATCTTGTCAGGTCCATTATGAACATCCGGCTTGCTTTGAAACACTAAAAACATCCAAAAGCAATGCAAAGATTTTTCAACAGCAAATCTCTTCAAGACCCAGAGGTCTGTAAGGATCTCCAACAGTATCTTCTTGAAAAGCTCTCTGTCTTTCCCACAACTGAAGGCAATATTGAGGAACTTTGGAAAGGCTTCATCCATATTGCCTGTGCTGAATCCACTGCCTATACTACCTATTGACACCAAAACTGGTTCAATGAAAGTGACACAAAGATCCAAGCCCTTCTTGACAAGAAAAGAAGGGCTTATTCTGCTCAGCAAGATGACACCTCATCGCAGCAGCAGCAAAAGTCATGTTAGCTCCTCAAAGTTCAAAGGAGGATCCAGGAAATCAAAACTCAGTGGTGGCAAGCTAAAGCCAAGGAAATTCAGCTCTACAGTGGCAAACATGAAATGCATAGTTTCTTCCAGGCAACAAAAGCCATCTACAGTCCAACTTCCTACAGTCCTACTTTCCTGTGATTGAGGAGCATCAAAGCATCCTGCAAAGACAATGAATTTGTCCAAGCTAGATGGAAAGATCACTTGGAGGCACTCCTGAACAGTGAGTTTAGTGTAATGAATGCCACCATTGAGTCCTTCCCCCAACATTCTGAAAGGGGATCCCTCACCAACTCTCCTATCCTAGATGACGTCTGGTGTGCCCTCAAGGAAACTAAAAATAACAAAGCTACTGCACCAGATAGTATACCTGCTGAAATCTTCAAGGCTGGCAGCAAGGAATTGGTACTGAGACTCCATGAATCTCTGGGGAACTGAGAAACACTAACATCATGACTATCTTCAAGGAAGGAGGACTTCTTTCCACATCAGGGAAAATCCCTGCCCACATCCTCCTGAACCATCTCAATATGGCTTCAGACCATCCTGCGGGGCAGTTGACATCTTTGTTGTCCACCAGGTCCAAGAAAAGGTCGAGAACAATATCAGGACCTGCATACGTCCTTTATTGACCTCAGTAAGGCCTTTGATTCCATCAGTCATGAAAGTTGTGGGAAGTTCTGGTCAGTTTTGGATGCCCTGAAAAATACATCAAGGTCCTGAGGCTTCTCCATGATCAGATGGCTGCAAATGTTCTTTGGAATGGAACGAAGACAGATCCATTTGTCATCTGAACTGGGGTCAAGCAAAGATGCATCATCACCCCAATTCTGTTCTCCATTTTTTGACCATCATTCTGGTTTTTATTAAGGACTGCCTCCCTTCTGGAATCAACACTGAATACCAAAAGGATGGAGATCTCTTCACTCTGAGATGTTTTAGCTCAAAGACCACAGTATTCAAAACCACTCTTGAAGGTCATACATCCTTCACCTTCAGTCTACTGTGATGATTGTGCCAACTTTGCACATACTAGGTGTGTCTACATGAGATGCTGTAATGTGCAGTAGTCTATTCTACTGTGCATTAGTGTGTCATGGCAAAAACTGTGCTAATGTGCAGTAGAATTAGTCTACTGCGCATTAAGCATCACAAAAAACTGTTTGTCTTTGCTAATGAGCATTAGTGTGGGCTAATGCACCTTTATGTAGTACCTCATCTTAGAGGTACTAAACTTAATACACAGTAGCAAAGGTGCATTAATGAATGTGTGGACATGCCTACTGAGGAAAACCTCCAGACTGCTGGATCTCTTTGCAGAAGCCTACCAAACTTTGGGCCTCTCTCTCAATATCAAGAAGACTAAAGTGCTCAGTCATAAATGTGACCTCTCTCTTCAAATTACCACTGAGGGAAAGACTCTGGAGGTAATTGAGCACTTTTTTTACCTTGGTAATCACCTTTCTCAGAGTGAACACTGATGACGAGATCCAGCACAGGATCCGGTGCACAAGTGCTTCCTTCAGGAAATTGCTTCAGTAAATTTTTATTGATCGTGATCTCTAGAAATACACCAAGATCCAGGTCTACAACAGTCATCATCCCTACTTTTCATGAAATGCATGAAAAGTTTCTCTATGGATGTGAAACGTGGGTGACCTACCATTGTCATCGCAAGAGCCTAGAGAGGTACCACCAATGATGCCTCTGCAAAATTCTCCACATCAAACGGGAAGATTGCCATACAAACACTAGCATCCTTGCTGAGGCCAGTGTTATCAGCATCAAGTCAGTGATCCTCAAGCACTAGCTTCACTGGGCTGGACATTGTATGCAGATGCCTGACTCGACTCCCAAAACAAGTGCTCTGCTCCCAGCTTGGTTGTGGCCTGAGATCTCACAACGGCCAGAGGAAATGTTACAAGGACACATTTAAGGCGTACCTTAAGAAAATGGATGCTGACATCAAGACCTGGGAGGAGTTGGCTGCTAACTGACTCCAACCTCAACCAAGTAGCAGTCCACTTTGAGGTAAAGTGTCTTGTCCTCAGAGCAGAGAAGAGAGAGTGAACAAAGGAAAAGAAGAGAAATCCTGGCCTATAGCCTACCCTCCCTTGTGGAAAAACATGCAACTTATACCATAGGCGCCAACTTTTATTTTTTGTTGGGAGTGGGGGAGGGGGGCAGCCTAAGATGATGGACATTTGGAAAGCTTTATGCATTTCAAGTGTCAGCCTTCTTCCTGAGGGGGGTCCTGTGGCAGGGCACTGTTTGTGCCTGCCACTTTAAGACCTGGGGCCGAGCAGCCAGCAGGTGCTTAATTGTGGCAGGCATTTTAGAGCTCTGGCTGCCCATATCAACAGGGCATTTTGCTGCTGGCTGGAGGCACAGCAACATCACCTGGCTGTGAGGCTTCATGGAACACTCTGGAGGTAAGGGAGGAGCTGTAGGGGATGGTCAGGAGGCTCCTGGTCCTGGGCATGACCTAAAACTGCACCTTGCCGGGAGTGGGTGGCCTGGTGGGGCTCTCAGTGGCATGGGAGCTCCCAGGAAATGCCAAGCCAGTTACCACCCCAGTGAAAGGCGGGTCACAGCGCCTTAACCCCAGCTCCCACAACCAGGTGGGTCACCCCCTTGTAGGGTCTGGAAGGTGGATGCCAGCGAGAGAGTGGGGCCATAGACTCAGAAACCTGTCTTGACATTCCCCAACTGGTCCATGCTGGGGCCAGGACTGGAAGGGTCGAAGGGCCGGGGGCCCACCATGAAGGACACCCAGAGCTGAGGGCCTGGCGTTCCAACTGGCTTGGAGGTGGGGCCAGGGCCAGGGCCAGCATAGCCAAAGGTCCTGGGGGGACCACACCCGTAAGGGGGAAGCAGCTCAGGGAGCTATGCAGCCTGGAATGAAGGCAGAATAGGCCGCCTGAATGTAGGGATCCAGGTGGGGTTCAAATAGTAGGATTCTGGGGCCCAGAGTGGGGCCAGTGATGTTGACAACAGAAGATGCCATCTGTGAGGCATGGGCTGCGGTGTAGGAGAGGTATGGAGCTGCAGATAGCACCCCCTGGCATTGGGGCAAGAAATGGGCAGCCTCCTGCTTATTTAACAACAATTAATTAATTATCATCAAGGCATGGCGAATGAGAAGGCAGGTGGTTAGCCCAGAAACAGGTGGGTGGGCCAAAGGTAAATCGGCCCCGAGAAAGCCCCCTGTTACAGGCCCCCACATACTTGGCACCTCTGACTTGTACAAAGCTGTTATATAGATCATCCTCAAATCAAGAGATTGTTGCTGCTGTTGTTGAGAGATGTTGCAAGCCTCCAATATTACATTCAGTGTTTCAAACCATTTTTCCTTAGTGTGTGAGAAAATTGTCAGTTTTAGGAAGAAATGCTATAAGTTTATCTTGATTATGCAAGTTTCTGGGTAGAGGAAACTGTACTTAGTCTTGGTCTGGTCTCTGATTTGAGTCAATTCTTGAAGCAAAGAGATTCTCTGGGAACTAGGCACCATTTCTGGGCTGATATTCTTGAAAGAGGAGAATTGCTGCCTGTTGAGTGACTACCTGTATTACAGAACCATATAAATTAAACAAATTATACTCTAAGTTTCACAGCATCACTGATGACTTCTCCCCAGGGAACCTGACCTGCAATGCTCCCACCATCTGTTACTGCTTAGCAGGTGAACAATAGTAACAATACCAATCTAGAATATTTAGTGAGATAACTATGCTTAAATGAAATTTACCAGTATTTTCTAATAAACCACAATTAACCATTAATCTGAATTTACACCATCACCTCCATCGTTATCCTTTTTTTTCCTTAGTTACGTGCAATTTACTTTTCTAAATCAACATGCTTTTCCAGTGTGCCTTATAATTTTGTAGAATTCAGGATATATATAGAAATGCCTTTGGTAATAGAGCCTTTTTAACTTCACCAAATTGCTTGTTCCTCCTTTTCTGGGCTGAGATCTAGGAAGGCCAGTCCTCGAAATCATTCCCCCTGTTGGTTTTTCCAGTTTGCAGCAGGTGTCAAGATACACACTGAAGCCTGCAGGTCTAATACAGATGGTATCCTGGCTCTCAGCTGCTCTTTCTCTCTGGGTTCCTCTCTGTGGAATATGTGGTAATTCCACTTTCTCCACAAGAAGACTTTTAGTCTTCCTTTTTATCCAGGCCTACCTAAGTTGCATTTTTGACCTCACTACCACATCACTCATCTCTGTCAGCTGACAAATCTAGCATATGAATGAACCTATTTCTGATTTAGTTTTCTAACTTTTTCAGACTTTGGTCTGCAGTATTATCTGTCTAGATCAGGGGACGGCAACGACCATGGAGCCGGTGCCAGGGCTCTGAAGCCCAGCGCAGCTGTTTGCAGCCTCCCAGCTGCCTGCCATGTCTGGCCTGGGCTCTGGGCAGCTGCTGCTTGCCAGGAAGCGTGGGCTGCTCGCAGCAGGGCTTGTAGCATCCTGATGCCTGCTGCAAGCAGCCCAGGCTCCATTGCTGGTGGCAGCTGCCCAGAGCCTGGCCTGGCTGTGGCATGCTGAGCAATATGGCCTCACATGCTATACTCTGTCATGCATGCCAGTGGTTGCCAGCCCCTGGCCTAGACGTCCAGCATTATCTATCTAGATGTCTCTACCATCATCAGAGCTCCCAAGCCCTTCCAGCTTCTTTGAGTTTGAAAAACTCAGAAACAGGCCCAAAACAGCCAGTCATTTTGTTTGCAAGATTGACTTTATTAAGATGTGACAATGAAAATAGCTTTGGAAGCAGAATAGTTTCTGCAACCAGGCAAAAAGAAAGGTTTAAGCCCACATTGCAATATAAGGCTGCTCTGTTTTGCACAGCTCCGGTTTACCAAAACGGAACCCCAGTGAGCAGCAAGTAAGTGAAAGTCCTGACAGCCATTGCAGTTAACCTTTCACAGCCATGAAAGCACAGTCTGACATTTTACCTTGCACTTGTTGTGTGACATTTCCTAAACAGACTTAATCCCATTTTCTACACCATTTTTGGCATTATGGACTCCCTTTGCAGTTAATGAGTATCACAGAGCCTCATTGGGCTCCATCTGTTCCCAGTGGGCACATCTACACATTCATAAATGTACTGTAGTGACTGCGCATTAAGTTTAGTACTTGGTTAACCAAGTACTAAATCAATGTGTAGTAACTTGCGCTACTGGGCAGTGGTGCTGGCACATGGCTATTTAGTGACGCTTACTGCACAGTAGCTTAATACTACTGTGCAGCAGTGTATTAGCATGGTTTTTTGCCTGGCATGCTACTATGCAGTGTTATTAGGATATTCTGCAATTAGCGTCTTGTGTAGATGCACCCAGTATGTACAATTTTTATATCTTAGTCAGCATATTACATTCCACTGAAGAAGATTTATTTCTACAGTCAGTTTACCGCTGCATTTATACAGTCTGGAGTAAGGTTTTACTTTATTATTCAGTTTGCCATAAATGTTGGAAATAAATTCTGAGAGGGGGAATTGAGCAATTTATTTTTCACTGCTCAAATACATATTTCTGCTTATTTGCCATGTATCTTTACTACATTAGGTCTAGTTGTTAAGGAGAGACCAAAAATGTTATTTAGAAAGATTTTTCAAGTCTTCTCCAATATTGAAATAACGTCAGTAAGCTGTATTCCTGATGAAGAAAGCTCACAGGTTTTGGTAAACTTTTCCCAGGATAAGGTCTGAGTTTTACCTGAACCAAGATAATTACTGGTCCTTAACCCAGAGGTGATACTGAAGAAACCTATACATTACTATATTGAGAACACTGATGGTTTATCTGCCTACAACCCATGATCTCAGTTGTTTTAGCGTGGATCACAGATTTCTGTGCAATAGAGACTTCAGGAAAGCTGACTTTGACAAGGTCAGGAGGCTTGTCAGTGAGGCCCTAAAGGGCCACAGCCTAAAGGGGAGGGGAGTTCAAGAAGAGTGGTTGCTCCTCAAGGGAGTAATCCTGGATGCACAAGCAACGTCTGTTCTGTCTCAGAGGAAAGGCAGCAAAAGGGCAGAGCAGCCCCCTTGGCTTTGCAGGGAACTAGCGGACTTCCTGCATCTAAAAAGACAGACCTACAAAGGATGGAAGACTGGATCCACCTCCAAGGAGGAATACTCTGCACTGGTCCAGACCTGCAGGGAGCAAACCAGGAAAGCCAAAGCTGAGACGGAACTCCACCTGGCTACAAGTATCAAGGATAATAAAAAGTCCTTTTTTAGATATGTGGGGAGCTGGAGGAAAAGCATGGGTAACATTGGACCCCTGCTAAACCAGATGAGACAACTGACAACTGACGCCCAGGAAAAGCCAACTTGCTAAATGGGTACTTTGAGTCGGGTGAGGGAGATTCCTTACACTCCATCAATGCTGACCTCGTGAAGGAACACCTTGAGAGGCTGGGTACTCAAGAAGCGGGCAGGAGGTTGGACTCGATCTTCCGAGGTCCCTTCCAGCCCTAGTGTCTATGAATCTATGAACATTTCTCTATAACTAGAAAATTTACATAGGTATTTAATCTGACTAGATTAAATCTCAGTGTTTCACTTATGCTGATGATGTCTGCATTACCACACAGCAGAAGAATTTTGAGGACACAGAGAAGATCCTGGAGAAGGCACTGAACGAGATATCAGATTATTACCTAAATAATTCTCTCAAACCTAACCCTAGCAAAATACAAATCTGGACTTTCCATCTGAGGAACCAGGATGTAGAATGACACCTGAATGTCACCTGGGGTGGCCAGAGTCTCCAGTTCCCTTCCCCTGCCTGATCTTCTGCCCTGCTTTCTGCTTCCTGTCTTATCTGCTGCTGTGGTGCCTGACCCCTCCCTGATTAGCTGTGTGCTGCTAGACACAGAGGCTACCTGTGCCATTTGTGGCAAGTATACTACAACTTGGCTACTCCTGCTCTAAAGCATTCCCTTGCCAATGCAGACTAGTTCTGCAGAATGTAGTTTCTAACATTTTATGTGGTTTAGCTTATTTTTATATATTTCCAGGGGTAAAGGTTCCATTACCTGCCTTGGGAGACTACCGAACAATCATGTAATAGATTTTGTTAGCAGGAAGTTCTTCCTGAGTAGATATGAATTTTCCCATCCTTAATTTCATTTCCATTCATTTCACTTAGTAATATCCATATACCATCCTAAATAATCTTCTTTCTTTGTGTTCATTAGGCCTGTGCGAATAGGAAAGTATTTGATTTGGATTCAGATTCAGCTGATTTGGAGGACAGTGATTCAATTCAGAGATTCGGATCACTGTCCCTAGGTGCTAGGGGTGTGGGTCTAAGGACATGGCACTGGCAGACAAGGTCCTTTGGGTCAATCTGGTGTCTTTTAGTAGACCAACAGAATAGTGTGAGAAATTTATCTTAGCAAGCTTTTGGGTTGAGAAACCCTTTCTCAGGCTGAGGAAGCACTTGCAGTTTGTGTGTGCTGTTCCCGGATGGATGGAATAGTAAAGAAGCCAGAGGCTGGCATGGAATGAAGGGACATGTTCTTCCCTTGCTCACTGGTGATGCAGTAGGTGCCCCCTCCAGCTCTGAAAGTGGGGCATTAACTGGTTTTAAAAAATAACACGGAAATAAGTGCGGATGGAGTGAGGAAGGTGGCACTCACTCTGTCTGCAGGTGGAGCTTGGGGAACCCCAGCAGCAGGAGGTTCACCTTCAGGAACACAAGCTACTCCACCAAACCAGGATCCAAGCAGGTGCGTTGGGGTGTCACTATGTCCCCAGCAATGCTGAACATCCTCTCACATGGAACACTGGTCAGTGGACAGGACAGGTGTTCCTGGGCAACCGTGGCCAGACCCTGCCATATCTGACTGCGGCTTTTCCCGG
>NW_005842672.1:530132-539494 GCF_000455745.1 Alligator sinensis | reverse complement strand
CCTCCATGGCCTGGGCGAGAGAGGTAGCCACTGAAGCTTTGGTGCTACCTGCCCAAGGCTGGGGTCTGGTGCATCTGGACCCCAATATTGAAGCCCTTGGCCCACATTGGCAGTGGCTGGCATGGAGGAGACTGACTGGTGCTGGGAGTTCTGGCACGGGAAAGTGGATCCCCCTCTTCCACATCACCTCGTCTCTGTCCTTCTGCCTCCCTGACTCTGTTGACCACCACCTGCATCCATTAATCAAGGGTTTTGGTGCTGCCAGTGAACATGCTCCCCTTCACCCTTGGGTCACATGTGCCCACCAGCATGTGGACTGGACTGCAAAGGATCCAGTCGTTTCCTGATGACCTCCTTCAGCCGCCTTACCAGTGCCTGCATGTCTGGTGACAGCGGCTTGCCCCAGCCAGGAACATCTTCCCCCCCGCTTCTGGAACTTCTCCATTTGGTTCTCAAGTTCCCTCATTACAGGGATTACCTGGTTAAGGAGGGCGTCACCAGCGCTGAGGGTCTTGGTGGCCTCGAAGAAGGACTTGAAGACCATCAAGATCTGGGAGATGGTTTGCCACTCAGTTCTGTTAAGGGGACTGCTGACCCAATCTCCCCAAGCAAGGCTATCTCATGGATGGCCTTTTGTTGTTCCACCAGCCTTTGGAGCACCAGGTATGTGGATTTTCACTGAGTCTCCACATCCTGCATGATTTTGTGCTACAGAATGCTCAACTCCGCCTTTTTCTCCCACAGCATCTTGCCCCCGCTTGATGCTGCGGTGGAAGTAGCCCACCACCTTCCTGCATTTGGAAATGAGCTAGGTGGTACTGACGGTGCCATCACTGGTAGCCCTGTCCCCCTCCAAGGCATCCGCGACTATGAGGTGCAGCTTGTGTGCCACACAGTGGATGCCAACAAAGTTACCATCATGGATGGCCTTGACCATATTGGCCCTGTTGTTGGTGACCATGAACCCATGGGTGAGTTTGCCTTGCCCAATGAGCCATCCCTGTACCATGTGGTTCATGACCACAATGATCTCCCTTGCTGTGTGGGACTCATCCATTGCCTCGGCTTGGAGAGCCCACCTATGGCCTGACTGATTGCACCAGTGCCCTGTGAGGGAGAGGTAGGTGTGATCTCCACCCCAGCTGCTCCAGATGTCAAAAGTGAAGTGCAAGGCTACCTGCAGCCTGGCCTTACACAGCTCCTCCCTCAAATACTCCCTGCATGCCTCTTACAGGGAGGATACCACCGTCCTGCTAAAGGGGGTGCGTGCAGGCACTTGGTAGGATGGGGCCACAAGCACCATGAGATGCTTGAACCCTGGCCACTCAGCTGAGGAGGAGGGCTGGCCATCCAGAGCCAACATCTCCCCAATGCTTTGGGTGACCTCGCTCACCCTTGCAATGTGCCCCTCTTTGTCTCTTTGACGGGGACTTTGGAGTGAGCAGGGGACTTCCCTTTGGGCACACTCCCATTGGTGCCAGGCTGAGAAGGAAGAAGGGCAAGGGGGTGCTGCTTCCTGAGATGCAGCAGCATTAACATGGTGGTGAAGCGTTTCACCTCCTTTCCCTGGCTGATCTGCCTTCGGCAGTGCTGGCAGATAGCATACTTGGGATCATCTGCCACCTCAAAATGATCCCATACTACACTATTCTCCCACTTCTGGGTTGAGGGTTGTGATCCTGCATTATCCCCCTCCTCAGAAGGCAGAGGCACAACAAGAGGAGGACCTGACTCAGCTGAGCTACTTGCCTCCACAACCTCCTTTGCGGTGTCTTCCTGACAAGATGTCCTGGGTCTAGGGGAACTTTGAGGGGTGTGGAGCAGAAACTTAGATTCCCCCCAGTCCCCAGAATTTCTTTAGCTAGGGTGCTCAGGTCCCCTGGTTCTAAATGCAGGTCTTTCTCTAGCAGTGGGAGGCTTATGCTGGGAGATGAAATTGGGGTGGAGGAGACTGGTCATTCTGTTGCTGGTGCCTATTTCTGGGGTTAGGGGAGGTGGTGCAGGTGCAGGGACAGGTACTACTCCCACCTCCTTGCTTCCACTGGCAGCAGAAGACTCATGGCTGCCAGGAACGAGGATGCATCTATGTTTGTGGGGAAGGGGGAACTTCTAGCTCTAACTCTCCCATACCCCCTCTAGCCCCTCTCCTTCCCCTGCCAGAAGACCTGGCACATGCCTTTCCAGCACGCTTCATATTAATCTTTCCTGTGCTAGAAAATGTGTCTGTGTGTGTAACTAACTAATAATATAAAATATGTTGTTGTCTTTTTCTCTGATGTACGGCTGTGTCTGACTTCTTGTTCTGTGTTGTGTGTGTAACTAAAATAATATCTCTTCTTCTATGACTCTGACTTCTGTGTTGTGTTAATCTGAATCTCTGTCTGACTTCTGTGTTATCTTTAGTCTGTATGTAACTAACTATAACAAATAATATTAATAACTATATATAATATCTTCTTCTTCTATGAATGTTTGACTTCTCCTGTGTTGTAATAATAATCTAACTTCTTCTATGATGTGTGTGTAATGTATGCACTTCCCTGCACAGTGAAAGGAAAACACAGATTTCTTTTTAAAAAGTGTTGGGGAAAAAAAAGCAAGAACAAATACAAATTGAAAGAAATGGATTGGATAGGGATAAGTAGAGGGATTCTAGTTAGTAAGCTGTATCCAATCCTTTCAAAGAACAGAAACTAGCAGGAGACTGACTAGGTAGGAAGCTAAGCAAGTCCAGTACCTTTCAGATGCTGTTGCTCAGGCAGACACAGCTCACAGAAGGTGTAGAAAGCCTGCAGACAGAGGCTTATAATGCTGTTTCTACATCACTCCCCCAGAGCACTGTGATTGGAAGGGGGATCACAGTCACTGGCCAACTAGAGATGTCAGTCTTTCCTCCTCTGCTCCCCCTCCCTCTTCTCAGTTTCTGTGCCTCTGAAAGACTGCCTTCCAAATCTCTGAATCTTTTCTGAATCAATTCAGACTCTTTTTTCCTTCTCCTGATTTGATTCAGATTTGGTGATTTTTGGCCTCCAAATTGGGCTGAATCTTCTCCAAATTGAATCGTGGACCGAAGCTTTGCACATCCCTAGTGTTCATGCTCAATAGAGGCTTGCAAAGTGTGATCAGATGCTGAGCATAAGCCCAGAGTTTTATAAAATGTGCAGAAATGTTACCTTGCAGTGACATAGCCTAGGAATTTCTATTCAAACATGCAGGGCAGCAGCACAGACCAAACTCTGCAGCAAGAACTTGCACAGGCATTAGAATGACAACATGTGGGCACAAGAAGTGGCCATATCTATTCACATGTTTAAATTTAAAGCACTAAAGCAGTGGTTTCTAGACTGTGCTCCATGGGCCATGAGGCTATGTTGAGTAATTTCCTGCTGGTAACAGATCTTGCCAGTCCCCTACTTTTTTCAATAAAAAAAACTTTAGGGTCAGGGGTGTACAATGGTCTGTGAGAAATTCTGAGTTAATAGAGGTCCATTGGTCAAAAACCTTCAGGAACCACTGCACTAAATTAATTTGGTCTCTGCAATAACCTTTGAGTTACTATAGCAGAACTCAGAATAGCTAAATGACGTGCAAATAAATAGACCCTGCCCTTGATCCACTCATCCTGTAGTTTACTGAGGGGAAAACATAGGGTCACACATCAAGCTAAGGGCAGAACACCCCTTAGACTCATTACAATATTCTAAATGGTTCAACACATCCTGTATCTGTAGCATTTGAGCTTCTTTGCCGCACTAGTGAAACCTCTTTGTATGTCAAAAGTGACTTTTCCAAAATGTTTCCATCTTGGGAAAGTTAGTGAGACCCTCTTGAGCATGCTCAGTGGGGAAATGAAGATGGTGTACCACTGAGGCTGAGGGAAGTACCTCTATCCTAGCAAACAGGTTGGTGTATGTCTGACAGTTGAGGCCCAGAGGGGCGTTCTGAGAAGTCTCTGTGAACACGCGCAGGGTCTGGCTGACTGAAACAGACCCTCCTTCTCAAAACACTGACTGGTCAGGGCTGCATGGGCCCTTGCTCCTGCTGGCTAACAGGTGGAAAATCTGTCCAGCATCCCAGGAACTGGAGGAGGTTGAAGTGAATTTGGATGTTTTCTCATCCAAAGAAATGCATGTCCTACTCTGAGCACCTGCTGGGAAAAAGAAATAACACAGTTGCACTGGATCCATCCAGAGGCTCCAGAACAGATGGATTCAATTGGTGGCTAACTGGACTGAGAATATGAGGAGGATTAGGAACAGTGAGGCTGGTTAGCAGCTTATTCACCACTGAGGAGCAATATTAAGTATATGTATATATTTATACAGATGCACCCATATATAGTGATGTTCAGAGTTTTCTTTGTAAGGTTTTCATTTGTTGTTTGTTTGCTTTCCATTTATAATTGTACCTGTTACTGTAGTAAAAAATAAAAAATTGGACTTTTTTATTCTTTACTATTCACTGAGATAAATTTAAATTTTATACACATACACGGCCGTGTGTGTGTATATGTGTGTACATATACACATGTGTAGAGAGAGAACCCAGAGAGATTTGTTCACTTAATGCATAATTCTTACAATAGTGTAGTGGAGCTGTCAAAGCTTTCCCATGAGCTCTAACATCTGTAGAAGGAATATTCTCAGCAATATTCTTTTCCTGTCCTAGTTGCATAAGCCTCCTGCACTGCTGTGCAACCCTCACTAAAATATTATTTTCCACTTCTATAGCTTCTCCACCCTAAGATCTCAAAGTCTTTTACATACACGAGAGAATTAAGTATCTCAGTACCTCATGCATGCCATTGCTATCAAGTCCCATTTTATAGATGATGAAACTGAGACTCAGGCTGGCCAAGTCACACATGAATTTTATAAAACAGCTAAGAATACAGTCCAAATATCTTGACATGCTTTCACCATGGGATCTCCTCCTTCCTCTGTATACAGACAAAGGAGAGTGTGGTAGGTCCCTGCCATGGAGTATCATGCTTAGTGGAGTTACCTTGCAAACCTCTCTACAGCTGAGAAGCTTAAAGAAAATAAATTGATGGTTAAAAATCTTCCCTTTCTCATGGTGCGATAACAGCAGAGACAGAGAGCTTGGAGCAGAGAATTGACTGCTGTCTGACTACATTGGTTAAAGTAACGACTTGCTGACTTATTTTCTAGAGTCCAGATCCTTAAGGAAGGGTTTCTTAGTGGCCCACTGAGTGACTTAGGGATTTCTGACCCATTTCCTAAGACCTCTATGAAAGTGCCTGACTCCAGTACTCAGAGGAGTCTGAGGCCGGGGCAGGAATTGATGACTCACGATACAGTAAGTAAAATGAGCGTCAGATTAGTCCAGGAGACAGAATCTCCTGCCTGCCGGGTTTCTTTTGGGGGTTCTTGTCATTTTTTATGAAAGCTATAGACCATGCTGACAGCAGTGACACAGATTCTGTTCCTGTGGGCTCCCCTCCTCCAGAGCTGCTTTTCTCCACTGAAATATAAAAGTCATTTTAAATAACTCCCTAGCAGCAATGGTACACAAGTTATGTGATTAGGGCCCAGACTTACCCAACTATATTGCTTCATATTACATTTCAGATGGCAAATGCATTCTCTCTCTTGCAATCACCCGTCTTAGCTGCTCCAGGTGCCTAGGCCTTTTATAGTACTATATGAATCCATCACTGAGCCACTATAGCAACAACTTCACTCATTCGCGTCCCCCCCTGTGCCACTAGCAAAAGAGATCCCTTAAGATATGCACGTCTCTGGGGAAAAAAATATGTGGCCATTTGTATGAAGATTTGTTGTTTCAGTCACAGAAATAACTCCCCAGACACCTGCATCCTTATTTTAAAAATGTGCTTAAGCCACAAGCAGTGATCAAGGAGATACTGCAAAATGGAAATGAGTCTTCAGTAGGGAACAACTGCAGCTAAGAGAGGCTCCATGCCAGTTACAGAAATCAGCCTTTGATATGAATAATGCTGAGTGGAGACTAAAACAATTAGGTCGCATGTTCTGTTTGTCGCTACGGACAATTTTTTCACAGTCAATAAATACTCTGGACTTAGTGGCAGTTGTGAAACAGAAATCTGCCTTTTAATCCGTACATATTGGCACTGGTGGTTTCAAGTAATCCATCTAAAGTAAACTTTAAACAAAGCCCCCCTGAGAACTGGTCAAACCTTTTGCCCTTACAGGATGATTGATTGTGTTTCTTTCTGCAGTGAAATGGACCTTAAACTGGTGCCTGTTCAGCTCAAGAGACTGTGCTCTTTTCCAATATTGCTGGGAAGAAACCAGCCTCATCCTTGCAACACTTGTCCTTCCTACAAGAGATCCTGTATAGTTCTATGCACTCTTCATTAATAATCTGAAAGCCCTTTTAAGCAAACTGATGCCACAAAAATTAGATTACTAAAGACTGCACATTTGCTGTTCAACCATAATCTGTGCTTGAAGTGGTTTGACTCTGCATCAATGACTGCATTTTTTGTTAAGTAAAAGAAACAGATAGTATAGCAAACTGCTTGTGGAGGTTTTCTGACTGTTGTGCTATTTGCTGATGCCTGGGCTCTTACTTACACATATTTACAGGAGAGGGTCTTTTTTTTTCCCTCTTTCTTCTAGCTACAGCTTGTTAGCATAATCAAGATAACCTTAAATGTGCTACATTGTCCTTTTCAGGATAACAATTCCATGTGCATTAATGATTATTTGATTGTCTTTAACAATTGTTTCCCTCTGTTAAACATGAAAATTGTAAGGTAACATGAAAATTTTTCACGAACTGATGAAATTTTTTATGCCGTACATAATGATGCCAGTGGGTCTCTTCCAACTGGATGTTGATGATAATGGATTGATTAATTATTTGGCTATGCAGGAACCGTCCTTATATTTTATTGTCTGACTTAAAGGTCTATGGTGTGACTTCCACATAACTCTTGTGATAGCAAGTGACATGTATGGATTTTATGGAGGAAAGTCTTTTCAATTCACCACCATGTATAATTTTCCCTAAAAGTTTGATGCCCGTTGACACTTACAGTAAATAAGGAAGAGTAGCACTGTTTGCAAGGAGGTAGAATGAGTTATTTAGAATTGCAATTTTTTGAAAGCTTTGTGATGTAAAAACAATGTTCCCCCTTCTGGTGATGTTATTCTGTGAGCCTAAACAAATTTTAGTTTTATTAATATGCCAATCTCATAGTATTTATATGCCAGTCAAAAATTAAAAATTCTAGCAGGCAGATGAAAAGACATTTTTCTCTATTATAGTTTGGTTACTGTTGTCTAATAGGTAGCTGTGAGTTTATCCTTTTCTTCCTACAATAACATGGGAAACCAAAGAGGGGCAGTTACCTCCCTAGGGGAGATTCTCTCCACTTACAAATGACATACAGGTTATGTTCCTTCCTCTTACAATTGTAAGGAAATAATATAATTTCTGCTACTTTCCTCCAAAGGCCTTCACCCAGAGCTACCTTAGTGAAGACCTAAAATCTGAGTCGATCTTCTGCTCACTCCTAGAGAAATCAAGCGAGATAATGGTTTAGAACTGGCCCCAACTACAACTTTTGGCACATCACCCATCGGAGGATTCAGATAAAAGAGGAATCTGATTCAGACCACCCCTGGTTTGGGCTTCATAAACTAATCCCAGGCCTAAGTGTCATCCCTCTGCAGTTGTTGTTCTGGGCACTAAAATGTTAACTGGTATTTCAGGGGCTGTATTTGCTGAGAGTAATCAGATATTACCATTTTTTTTTTTTATCATGGTACTTAGGAGTCTGAGTCATGGACTAGGACTCCTGAGCACATGATGCTATATACATATAGGATAACAGCCAGTCACTGCCCCAAATGGCTTACTGTGGAAAAGTGGGGGCTCTCTGACTAGCCACAGTACTAGTTTCCCCACTTGCTTTTGGGCATGCCACCCACCTGACTTTCCTGCCATGCCTTGTTCTTAATTAATTACAATGTTAATTAATGCGGGAGGCTGCCCATTCTTGCCCCAATGCTAGGGGGCACTATCTGTGGCTCCCCTACACCACAGCCCAAGTCTCGCAGATGGCATCCAGATGACAGAGTGCTCCCAGCCTAGAGCCAGACCAAGTTTAGGCTTCGTTTCAGGCCTCAGACACACTCACATTCATACCGCTTTCCTCTCACGAGGGCCTCACACTCCACCCTCTCTCACAGGGTCTCTTTCCCACATCGACGACTTATGCTACCTTGCTCCCTCTTGGAGCAGGCCCCTTAGGCCATAGGCTTAGCTAGTTCATACCTTGGGTGGCGGACGTACTGTCTTTTGGGCCTCTTCCATGACCCTCACTGGGGTAGTGGCCAGCCAATTACCCAACCAGGTCTAAGCTTGCTCTGGCCCCTTCCGGGATCAACTCTCTCTATACATATACATATAGCTCTCAGCCCTCTGGTTTCCCCGCCTCTTCACTGGGGCTCCTCATCTCTGCCCCCTCTCTACGGCTACCCTCTCTCTGGGGCTATTCCCTCTCTTGGGTCCTCATTTCCGCCCCCTCACTTGGGGCCACGGGGCTTCCCTCCCTGGTGGGCTCAGGTGGCCATAGCCATGCCTGGCCCCAACTACCTTTCCTCAGGTCCTACACCCCACAGGGCTCAGGTGGCTGCAGCCATGCCTGGCCCTCACTCTCCCTCCTCAGGGTCTTGCATCCCACAGGGCTCAGGTGGCCACACCTATGCCTGGTCCCCACTACCTCCAATGTTATTAGACCCACCCGAAGGTGAGGGCTAGGGTTAAGGCACCCCTACCTGCTTTTCACCGGGGTGATAACTGGCCTGGCATTTCCTGAGGGCTCCTGCACCACTGAGAGCCCCACCAGGTCACCCACTCCCAGCAGGGTGCAGTTTTAGGTCATGCCCAGGACCAGGAACCTCAAAACCATCCCCTACAGCTCCTGCCCTTACCTCCAGGATGATACATGAAGCCTTGCAACCAGACGATGTTACTAACTGGCTCGCCAGCAGTGAACTGCCCTATTTATATGGGCGACCAGAGATCTAAAATAGCTGTCACAATCAAGCACCTGCTGGCTGCTTGGCTCCAGTCTTAAAGTGGCAGGCACCAACAGTGCCCTGCCACACTTACCATCCAGGCAGGTGATTTCGTTTTTTTAGCAAATGACTGTGAGCCGCAGCTCTGCATATTTGGGAGAGTAAAAGAGTAGATACTTTCTACAGAATGCTAAGGTTTCCATTTCCTGCAATAAAGAAGTGTAACCCTGGGCGCGACACTACATGCGCCCTCACCTGAATAATGGGATCCTGGGGTACCTGGTAGCCAATCGCCCTGCCCAGCCCCCCTGGGAAGCTGCTGCAGTG
>NW_005842672.1:527490-530054 GCF_000455745.1 Alligator sinensis | reverse complement strand
ACATAACAAATAATCATTAAATAAGCACATGGATATACTGTCTAATAAACCCTCAAGAACTTATTTACACAGTCTCTCACTTGCACACGGTGTACTAGGAATCCTGTGTGCACTGCCCCTGGCAGGGTATCTCAGGGAGCGGGACTGTCTGTGTCCCTGCCCGTGGTCTGTGGACGCTCCCTGGCGCTGGTGCCCGTCTCCGTGCTCCTGGGGTCTCTGGACAGCAAGCAGCGACTCCTCTGCAGTTCCTGCAAGACAGCCTTCCCCTGCCTTTGACCCCCTTCCCTGGTTCTGCTGTGAGCAGTGTCTGGGCTGCAGGCTGTAGCAACCCTCCTGCCCCACACAGCCTCACAGCCCTGGCAAATGCTTTGCCTGCCCCTGGGGCCCCTCACCCACCAGGGAAACTAGGGCAGACTCTGGCAGTCCCCCGGCTCTGCTGTGCTCACCTGGCCACACCGGCTGCAGTCAGGTCTCTTCAGACTTGGGTTCTCCACACCAGCAGTCCCTGCCTGCTCCTGCCACCGCAGCCTCCCGGGCGGAGAGAAGAACTGGATACTGTATCACACTAGATACTGTGTCACTCCAGCTGCAGCTTCTCCACTGCTGCTCCTGCAGGCCTCTCTCAGGGGATCTTCGAGGGACCACTGCGCTGAGACTCTGAATCTTGTTCCACCCCCCCGCGGGAAAAACTGCTCCCCCTTTTACCCAAGCCTCTCAGCCAATCCCAGTTCAGGGCCCTTCCTGGGCTTTTGCTAACGGCTCTCTTTCAAAACTGTGCTGGGGTTACATCACCCCTCCCACTCCCAACAGGGCTGCTCCCAAACAGCTTCACTTGCCCTCAGAGCCTACAGTGTCCCCTCTGGGACAAACTCTGTCTCTGCCAGGCAGCCCTTCCCATTCTGTTCAGGTGGGTCCATTTTTTAAAGGTTGCTACAGAAGGTTGCTTTTTTAAGGCAAAAAATTCTTTCCAGAGCTTTATGCTGTATAAGGGAGGAAAGATTTATTCCTAATCATTACAATTTTTATACCAGAACCAGTTCCAGTAGGAAGTTAGCTTAAAGCAGTACATCTCAATCTCTTTTTCATAGAAAGACCCCTTTTTTAGCAACAGTAAGCTTGATTGCAAGCCTGTGACACCCATTTTGGACTTTCAAGTTGATGCTTTTAGGAACAAAGTTGGATTGATGGTTTGAGCAAGCTTCTTCATCTGTGAACCACTACTTGTATTTTTACTTTTTACTGTGTACCATAACATTTAAAGAAACTTGTAGTTGGCTGCTGATCACACTTTAATACTGTATTTATTTTGTGGTTGCAATGGGAACATGAAGTTATTAATTCATTCCCTTTACTTAATTGTCCAAACATTTAAGGACAGTAGCCAAGGAAATATAAAATGAATATCTGTGTTCAGGCCTTTCCTGAATCTTTAGTTGCTCATTGGCTAGCAACAAAGTTAAAAGTTCACTTCATTCAAGAAAGCAGTCATGATGAGTCTAGACAGATGTAAACCAGAGTCATTTCAGAGAGAAATGAGTTATGTTTAATTTGTGCATTTGGGGCATTATGGGTGTGATAAGTGTTCCAATGCACATTTTACAATGCTGTAATTCAAAGTACTTCTTATAGCACTATAAAGTTACAGCTCTCTTAAACATGACAGAAGTGGAGTGTTTGGTGGGGTGAACTTTCCAGGCTAGGAGGCAGGAGGCATTCTGCCGCCTCCTGGGCCTTCTCCGCTGGTTAGAAATTTGACCAGCGTACGTAAGTCATTTAAAGTGCTGTAGGTTGCTAAACTGTTGTAAGATACAGCACTTCAAATTTAATAGCTCATTTAACAAGGATTACAGTGCTGTACCCATTTTTAAAGTGCTGTAAAGCTGTGCGCTTCTCTTAAGTCTCTGCAATAAAATGTTTAAATGGTGAAAAAAGCACTTCTGTGCACACCTTATTACTATAGCGCAGGGGAGGGCAATTATTTCAGATGGAGGGCTACTTACCGAGTTTTAGCAAGCTGTTGAGGGCCACATGGGTAGCTCCACCCCTTCACAGGTGCCCCGCCCCCTGGTCATCACCTTGTGACTGGAAGTCCTGCCCCCTAACCCCTGACCTTTGCCCCCAGAAGTACTCCTTTCAACAAGGGGTTTTGCCATCTTGGAACCAAAAAAATACCAAATTATATTCTAAAAAATGAACATCTACAACACCCTGCAACATCTACAACATACATTCATTTGATTTCAAAAAATATTTTTGTCCTTATTTACATGTCTTTGTGCAGTGCAAATAGAGTTCATTGCACAATAGCTTAAAATTAAGTCTTACTCTTGTATATTGTGAGGGGGTGGGTATAGGTTTGTGGGGGGCTGTGGGTATGTGGGGTGAGGGAGCATGTGGATGTGTGTGTGGATATGTGGAGTGTGGGTGGGCATGAGGTTTGTAGGGGGCCGTGTGTGTGGGAAAAGGGTGTGTGGGGGGCCTGGGGTGTGTGAGGAGGTGTGGGGGTCTGCATGTATGGCAGTGCAGGGGGGGTGTCGGTGTATGTATATGGTGGGGTGTGTGTA
>NW_005842672.1:526462-527422 GCF_000455745.1 Alligator sinensis | reverse complement strand
GGCAGGGCCCGGTGCTCCCTGGTCCAGAGATGTAGCCAGGGGCCATGTGGTGCTGGAGCAGGGCGGGGGCAGGAAGCAGGGAAATGGCTGGGGGCGGGATGGGGCTGGGCTCCTGTCTCCTGCTGCCAGCTCCCCCTGGGTCCTAATGCCCCTGGCTCCTGTCATCTTTGACAGGCAGCCAGGAGCAAGTAAATATGAATTTACTAAATTTTTAAGGTGCGCCGTGGGTTGGATAGAACGGCTTGGTGGGCCGGGTCCAGCCCGTGGGTTGTATTTTGCCTGCCCCAGATATAGTGGCAAATACAATGAAAAATGCTTTGATGGGGTTGTTTTTTCCCCCTAAATACATCAAATGGATCACAGTAAGCTTGGTAAGTTACAGAGAGAATACAGGGTCACAGAAACTAGATACAGAGGAGATATAATACTAGGACATATAGTTGAGCCCTCTGCATCTGTAGGAACAATTCCTGAGCAGTCTCCCCTTCACTACATCTAAAAATAGAAAATATAAGTGGAGAAATACAACACTTGATTTTGCTTTGCTGTGTGAATGTGTGGGATGCAGTTGGCTTTCAGAGTGGAAATATTAAGAGCAATGATTTTGCCAGTGGTAAGCTTCTATTGACTGGTCAAAATGATTAGCCAGAGGGGGAAGACAGGAAGCACTGGCTCTCTCATTAAAATTGATCAGTTAGTTTAGTGCCGGGAAATGACAGAAAGGTAGCAGACTGTCCCTTACACAGTAAAGTTTCTTGATATTAAATGTTTACCATTCAAACCTAGTGGCTCACATTTGATATACAAATGTCTATTCGTCCATTAGAGTATAGCAGCTTCCCTTCCACTGCCTTTTAAGAAAGCATGCATTTGCCTGACTCTCCTGAAATCCCAACATGAGCCATTCTATTCAGCTCTTGCCAGCAGACCACCCTGGTGGGGATGTGCCTTTGACAGTGA
>NW_005842672.1:503623-526431 GCF_000455745.1 Alligator sinensis | reverse complement strand
TCCCTACAGGCAAACTCTCTTTTTAAAATTCCTGACAGAAATGGTTTCTGAACACTTTCATTTTGTAAGTGTGTTTCATTTGCTCCCACACTGAAACCTTATGAAAGCTGGATTAGCCTCCTCTTAACGCCTCCGGTGGGTGTTCTTACACCCAAAAAGGGACTCTGGTTCTACAATCTGATTAGATGCATAATTGAAATTCAGCAGACATCTGGTAAACATGTCTGCAGATCTACAGTACGTGACATCTCAAAATAGCTGGAGTAGACTCCTCAGTGTTAATTAGGAATTACGTACATGTCCAAAAAATATGTAAATAAAGTACAACAAGCTAAGAACACTAAAGATCACAAAGACTGAAGGTACTCAGCACAGCCTAATTAAAAATGTGAGGAGACTGCCAGTGTATCTAATTAATGAATCTTCCGTTTCAAGACGATCCCTTCAATAGACAGGGCTTTAAAATGTGAGTTATTCACATTTGATGGAGATCACGTGCCAAAGAAGCTCTTTCAGTTTGGGGAATGAAATAAATAGAACTTACATTGTGAACAAACCTAGCCTGGTTAGCTGGAACAAAGCTATTGAAGGGTCACAGCCTGCCTTTCACTAGTACAGTGAACTAGTGCCCATACCGAAGCTGGCCCTGAAATGTGCTGTACAGCTGTTTCCTTAAAGCTTACAAAGCTAACATAGATTCTGTCCTAAATAGGTGCTTTGAAATGGCCAAGCACCTTTGGCCTTTCCTTGTCTGTCTTGCTGGGATTTCGGTTCTTTTATTTTTTTAACAAAAAGAATCAACTGCAAACAACACAAGGCTTGGTAGAATATCTCTGTAAGACAGACCCAGGACTGTAATAAAGTGCAGTTGAGGTGCCCTGTCTGTTGAATGCTTCAAACAGCCTCCGAACTGACTCTCAATTTCCTGAACAAATCACTGACACAAGAGCAGGAGGCAGCCTTGAGAATGTCTGTAAAGACCCTCACTTAGGAAGAAAAAGATGTGGCACATCATCCACTGGCCATCATTACTGGAACACAAATGGCTTTGAAGGCATATCTTCTGTAAGTGGGGCCTGTGGGACCAGGCAGCATTTTTTTCAAGTGTACAAGAGTATTCAGAGGCAGGAGAAGATCCCAGAATGAGATGCATTTACTTCATTTAAAAATGATGAACATATGCCCGTGACTTCAACATATGAAAGGGTGCATGAGTATGTATGAGAAGATCCAATCCTGTACATGCCACCCCCCCACTCCTCCCCTCCAGCAAACACCTAATTTCAGGATCAGTCCTTTAATTTGTTGTGCTTTAAACTGAAAGAGGACTGCAGGGATCGGTGCAGTCTGCACACAAGAATACGACAGATCAAGCCTAACATACTGCTATATAAATCCAAAACATTTGCTGCAAGAAACTTTCCTCAGTGAAAGCTATTTGCAAGCTGATTTATAGAGAAATTTCTTTTTGGAAGCAAGGGAAGGGAAATGATGTTCTGCAGGGTTGTTTTTTTTATTAGATAAAAATGTTAGTGCTGAGATTTGTGTGCAGCATCCTGTGTGTATGGCTCATTGTACAATCAGTTGCTAAATCTTGTTCATGGCTTCGCCAGTGAGTGGTGCTAGCTACACAGTTTTGTAGGTCTTCTATGCAAGTTGCTGTGCTATACACAGTGGATCCCATTTTAAAGGGTTACATTTTTAGGTAAAAATATGTGAATATGAACTATTTGAACTCTGTAACATGGGAAAGCATCCTTTGATTAGTTTAGGGCTAAGGAAGCTGTGTTTGAATGTGCAGTCCCTTGAGATGAGTAGAATTGCGCGCGCACACACACACAGACACACACACACACACACACACACACTACAAAAATGGGAGCCTAATGGTAACGAATGCAGTCCCTATTAGATAGAAAACGGTTTGGCTCTTTTTGCACCTTTACTCTTCTGGGCAGGGTTTTTACTATATTTCAGTAAGGTAGGGAGGGGGCTGCCTTCGTCAGTTGTTTCTACTGAAGGACTTGTAGTTGCTAATGCCTGTAACTGTGACAGGTTGTTCTTGGGATAGGCACCTTGGAGTTATGTATGACAATAAAATAAGATGCATGCACCCTGTGTTAGTGAGGGCTGAAGGACAAAATCCTCTTGGGAAAATGGTATTTAACATGAAAAGAGATGGATGAGTGCAGGTCAGAATGTACATATGACAAAAATAGAGCAGCATTTAGCTCAGAGGTGGACAATTATTTGGGCTGAAGGGCCACTTATGTTTTGGTGAGCTGTTGATGGCTGGGGAGATCCCAACTGAACCTATCAGGCCTGCCCATCACCACTATGAACCTGAGGAGAGAGGGCTGTGCCCTGAGCTGCTCTGCTCTGCATGGCTGGGGCTGTACCAGGGCAAACAGTACGCAGACTCCTCTGCCCTCCCCCCCCGCCCCTGCATCCATCCTCAGCCATTCAGCTTTTTGGTGCAGCTACACAGTCCTGTCACTGCAGCTGCCAAGTAGCCATCCCACCTGCTGTGATGAGTTGCTGCTACTGTGCTGCACCCAGCAAGTCAGGGGCAGCTGCCCCAGGTGGAGCCCCCCACCAACCAGTACACACTCACCTTCTAGTGGTGCCACGGTGGCAGCAGCTCATTGTAGTGGGCGGGTGTGTGGGTGGGCAGGCGGGACAGCTACTCAACATGCTGCATCATGTCTCTCAGCATCAACAGGAAGCTGGATTGGGGGGAGCGGATATGCAGGGGGTGGAGGAGTCTGTGTGCTGTGTGGCCTGGCCCAGCCCTGGCTGTAGCAAAGTAGTGGCGTGATGCACAACCCCCCCTCTCAGGCTCCCAGTGGCAGCTGGTAGGTTGGATAGGATCAATTGGCAGGCCAGATATGGCCCATGGGCCATATTTTGCTGACCCCTGATTTAGCTAATAGATTGTGTAGGACTTATTAACAGAGATTCACCTAAGAAGAGTTTCTACCTTTGCCTTGTTCAAAGGAGGGTGAAGATGTACCCGGTGACTTGTGTGCAGATCCAGGAAGCTCATCAGTAAAGCAAAATAAAATTGATGCCCTACTAAAGGAGGGGAGGAAATGAATGCTGGCGCAATTATGGCTCTTTCTGAAATGTTTATGTGCAGCTTTTTTTAGCAAGTGTAGATTAAGGGGGTGGGTAAGATGTCTATTGTTAGCTTGACTGTCAAAACAGAGCAACTCTGTAATGAGCTAGATTTCAGCTGCCACCTCCTGTGCTGCAAAGGGTACAGGCTTGTGTTCTGCATTATTCTGTCTTCTCTAAAATGGGAAACATAAGGGAAGAGCTGACATAATTTTATTGATCCAAGAGGCAGCAATTCAGGGGGATCCCTCTTGATAAGAGATCCTTAGGCACTAGACTACCCTTGAACCCCATGCAGATAGACTATCTATGGAGAATTGAGGTAGTCCTCACTAACACTAGGCAGTGTCATACAAATGTGGGAGGGTAGCAAAAGACTGATCTTTATAGCTTAGCCCCAGTCACCTGACCTGTGTTAGGATTATAAAGGTCAAAACTCATATCACCTGACTGGGTATTAGTCTTTACTTATATTAGGAGTTGGTTAGAGGTCCTTCAGTCTAACAAGGGTTTTATGAGGTATAGGAGCATTAATAGGATCAGCCTTTATGCATTTAAACCTAAGAGTTCTGGGTGCACATTCCCTGCTAATGGAAGTTCTGTGTCTGTTTTGCTGAATACGTAGGAGAGGGGATAACATCTGAGAAGGGGAATAAACATCTTTTTATATTTGCAAAAGCAACTCCATTCCCATCTCTGCCCACCATTTGTTGTGGGGCCTTAAGTAGTACTAGAAAGATGATTAGTAATGGAGCTTTCTCTTATACACAGGCTGCCATGAATCATGTCAATGCTGACAGGTTAGTCTCTACATTGGATGTTTAAGCCAGTTTAGACTTCATGCTACCCTCTGAGCACAGGTGCATTTATTAGGTTACTAGCAGCTGAAAAGATATAGGGCACAAAGTACCTGGGGTGGGTAGGAGAAACTCTTGAACACTAGTTAGTAGTGGAGGGAGACATTCCCCTTCAGGGAGGTTCTTTCTGCACTGCAGTTGCTGGACTTGGGTTCCCAAAACTAATATCTGTACTGCTGGCTGCCTGTCCCCTGATAAGCAATCACATGGAAGCTGCCTGTTGTGATGGGCAAGTTTGTTTTTACCCTGAAATAAAATAGTTTTCTGTAGTATACTGTTAACAATAATTTAAATTATTAAATAGTATTAGCTTTGTAGCTAAATACAAGGCATGACCTGTGGCCTAGCAATGTTGCTGACCACAAGACAGAATGATAGCTAAGCCAGCCATTTTCTTAGGTCAAGTGCCTTAACCATTTTGTTAGAAAAAAGCAGAAATTAAGTCTGTGTACTGAGTACCAGCTGCAGCTAGGAGTGAAATAAGATAAGGGGGGCCCGGAGGGAAGAAAATGGTACAGCGGAGTACAGGAAAACAGATTGGAATGTGTAAGATAACACTAACTTTTTTCTTTTGGAAAAGTACTGAGATTTGTAATGCACCATGTAAGGAGATGATTACCATAAGTATTGCATATTCAATAACCTTGTAGTTTTCTTTGTTAGAAAATGTATAAAAGACAGCTCCACCCTTAAGTCGGGGCCATTTTACCTCTTTGCTGTTTTATGGTCTTTACACAAGTAAATAAACTGCAGTTACCCCTTCACCCGCTTGTCTGGTCTCTAAGCCAGCTAGACAACAAACACCAGGGAGTTTTCTCACACGACACTGTAAAGGGCTTAGTGCCAGAAAGGTGAGAGGAGTCCTCACAGCAGGAGGGAGTTTTTAATTAGAGCTGCTTTTGCAGAGGAAGAGGAGATGGTAGGGAGCAGGTGGAATAAGCCCCTTAAACACTGCAATTGAACTGCCTTAATCAGAACATCTGCTAAATCCCTGGGGGACTAGTTGGTGCATCTGAACATAAGGGAAAAGATTATCTTTTCCTTGCTGAGGCAGGGCCGTTGTTTCTTCTTCCAGCTGCTAAAGTTGAAAGGTGGCCAGGTATCTGGCAAGCCTGATGCCAGGCACTTTGCTTGCTTTCATTGAGATGGAGGAAGTCATTTGTAGCTTGCAGACAGAGGCAAGGGTGCATCTGCTCAGCAGCAGCAACAGAACCTGAAAGTTGACCTAGGAAAGGACAGAACAACTGAGTGTCACGACCCAGTGATTTTTTTGTGCCTCAGCACTATGGAATTTCCTGGCCACATGAGAGCTCCTTTGCACGGCAGAGTGTTCTGCTGCAATTAAGAGCCTGCGTGCAGGAGAGTTCCCGCCAATTTGCAGTTTCCTTTGCAGGATGCATTTCTTCTTTGCAGCACAGAGATGCACGGTGCAAAGAGTTCCCGCTATTCGGATGCAAATTTGTGCCCCGTTATTGGCCAGTGCTAAATTATTCACACGTGGCGGCTAGTAATTGGCTCGCTGGCCGTTTAAAATTCTGCGCGACTTCCACCCAAGTCGAAGAGCTTTGAGCACGCTGCAGTGTCTCTGAAGTTATCTGACTTGTGGCTGCCGATAGCCAGACTTCGAATTGAGGACGGATTAACTGGCTTGGGCCCCGCCAGCTGGAACAACTCGCGTGGTTGTTCCGACGACCGGACCACCTGCGTCGTGATTGCAAGCGGCGTGAGTAAAGTTTTTTACAACCAATAAGTTGTGTCTACCTCTCCATTCACCAGCCCGCCCTGACGTACGAGCGTAACTCGAGTCGGCCCTGGCCGTCCGAGACACTGAGTAGATAAAGTGCAATGTATTTAAGGCCTTAACCCTGGAAATCTCAGTTGTACTAACTACTGTTTGCAGAAGAAATACTTTCCTCTAAGTTGCGCAGCCTCCTTTGGAGAAGAGGATGTAGAAAAGCCACTGCTGGGGATGGTATGGGACTTCACTGCAGTCACCTACCCTGGTATTTCAGAGCCAGTGTTCTGGACCAGGTGTATTTTTATGATCTTCAGGATGTGGGTCAGCAAAAATGACTGAAAACTGGCAGTAGCAAAGTCATCAACAGTAGTCCTCCTTGTGGTAACATATGTTGGCACAAAAACAATCACAGCACTTTCAAGATGGATCACATCAGACAGGCTGCCAACACCTGGTATGTTAAAATGCACTGCATCATAAATGTCAGCATTAGCGCTCAGGGCTTCTCCAAATGTCAAGGTGGTGAGCAGTGTTAATTTGCACTGACTTCAGACTGCTTCCTCATCTCCTGGCTGCTGTCAAAAGCCCCAATCACTTTGTATTGCATTCAGTGTGGATACCAAATGCAGGGAAGGCATGAACTTGTGCAAAGCCATCAGCTATTAAACCAGCAGCAGTCAGTCACTGTGGGAGGGTCAGGGTAGTGGGAGTGGCAGTAAAAGGCAAAAGTACAATCCCCTTTAAGCAGTCTGAAGGCTGCAGCATCCCCTTCTCTTCCCTCATCTCCATAAGAATGGTATGAATCCTCTTGAGAGAGAGGAAAATCAACTCTGCCCTAAGTTTTCAATTAAAAACCAGGATGCTTTTATAATGAACTCCACTGCTATCTAGCAACCAAGCTTAAATCCTAGTAGTGGCATCAGAAACTTGAAACTGGTATTTGAGCACTATTTGAAAAAGTTCAGTATTTTAAGTGAGAGATTTTTTTCAGCCTTCAGAGCCTAAAAGGGTTCAGATTAGGTAGTTTGTTGATGCACCGTTTCTGGGGCTGTTGGCTAGCCGAGGATAGGATTTTAATTTCCATTACTGTAACTCCAAAATTGGCCAGCAAGATTGATGCAAACAGTTTTATTTGGCTGTGCCTAGGGGATGCTTGAAAACATTACCATATCTGTGAAATTAAAGTTAGCCAGAACTCTGTTCAATAGCTCAGTCTTAAATACATTGGCAAGGCTCCCTGGTCCTTTGTGTGTTCGAGGGTGTGTATATATTACTGTGAGTGTAGTTTAAGTGGGATAGCCAGAATCTGCAGCAAAACAGCCCGACTCCACTTTTTGCTTCCTGCATCCAGTTAATATAACCTTTGCCAGACAATGCTTAGAACGAATCTGAGGGCGCTGTGTCAACTGATCTGTGAACAATTTAACCGATTTTTCATTAACCAACAGCTTATGGAGAAGTTGCTAAATTTTATGGGCCATTAGCAGCTTCTGACGCTGCAAATGACTATGAAATTCAGTGTCTTGCAGTTTTGAATCCTGCATGTTTGATAAATTGCCTCATTGTGACTGTAGCATTTTGAAGAATGTAGCCAGTCAGTATTACCTACTTTAAACTAGTAGTTGAAGGCTAGTAAAACAGTCTACCAGGTGAGAGGTGAAATGGCCATACCTGCATAAAACAATCCATTCCTAAAGCAGTGCTTTTTTCTTAGTTGACTTTGAAGGCCCTATATTTTAAAAGTTTGTATTTCACAGAGGTTTATAGCTAGGAAGGGATAAAGCAGAACGGATATTTATGTGGCAATTAAGGTGCATGCCAGTCAGAAGAAGAAATTAGTAAATACATACTCCACTCATTCACATATATTAAAGCAATTTTTAAAGTGTCATTATCCCCAATTTGCAGTTGGGGAAACTGAGGGTTAGGAAGGTAAAGTGAGGCTTGACTGATATTTGCACAGCAGGGTAGTAGCAGAACTAGGACTAGAACCAGATCTCTAAATGTTCATCCCTTCTTCTTTTGTATGGCATCAGATTTCAAATTCCAAATCTATGAGCCACTGTCTGGTCTTATCACACAATGTGTGGATTCCATCTACCCTATCTGAGTGTTTGTACAGATTGCAGCTTTTGACTAAGCGCCGTGCTGTTTGTTGGATACCACATTCACACAGGGGGCTGTCCAAGATGTTCATCTTGTGAAATCTTGCTTTGAAGCATCTGTACCTAGATCTCAATCTGTTCAGCTTGACCCATGCTTCTTTGTCAAGGTTGTGTCCAATGGGGGACTCATTTGGTGTTGGTATAACACCAGGAATAGGCCCAACTTTTCCCAGTGGTTGGCCCATTCTGTTGCTGCCCATAGGTTTGGTTCAGCATCCCCAATCTCTTCCAGGAGCTTGTGGGCTTCATGTACAAATAGTTTATGACTTTTAAGCCTCTGAAGTCGTCATCTGTTTGGTTCTTCAGTTAACAGCTGATGGAGCAAGTGATTTTCATCATCTGTTGCCAGTAATGATGTTAGGGTTTGTCTTTTTATATCACTTGGTCTAATGCCCAAGAGTACAGGGAGTACATCTGTATGTGTTGTGCAGCCTGTTATGAGTCTCAGTGCACTGTTAAGTACAGTGTTGAGCTTTCTAGTGTGAACATTTCTGGACCATACAAGGGCACAGTATTCTGCTGGGGCATGTACCATTGGAAGTGCTGTGGTTCTGAGCACTTTGAAGTTGGCACCCCATGTCATGCTGGCTAAACATGTTAAGGCAGCTACCCATACAGAGACTTAACTGATGACCTTCTGAATGTGAGGTTTATAGGTGAGGAACAGTCTAATGTGAATCCTGGGTAGGTTGGGGTATGCTCATGGGGAAGAATATTGTTGCCTACTCTGATATTCAGTGTGCTTTTCGCTCGATGATTGTCCAGGTGGAAGAGTGGTGATACTGATTTATTGATGCTCCATTTTAAATAGCACTTGTGGAGATAGCAATGTGTTCCATGTCATTACTATTCCATCCAGGAAGAGCACACACCAACTGCAGATGATTCTTCAGTCTGACTAAGGGTATTTATAACCAAAAGCTTGCTAAGAAGAATTTTTTTCCAACTATTTGAGTTGGTCTAATAAAAAATATCAGATTCACCCAAAGAACTTTGTTTGCCTATGTCATTACTCAGTGTCTTTTCCAGTTCTGTTATGTGTATTCCTTGGGTTGCTATGGTGATATTGTCAGCATACATGTATCACTTAGATGTATGTGGGAAGTCTGAGGTGTATACAAGGAAAAGTATTGGTGCTAGCACTAACCCTTGGGGGACTCCATTCTTTAGCGTTTGTACAGGTTTCCTTCGCTTTATGCTGTACTTCTTCCTTGAAAACGGCGCATAACTCGAATTTACATAAAGGGAACCCACTTTACAATGCAACATATAGGGATACGTTCCAACACCTCAACTGTATTGACCCCCAGACCCATTTCTACCACTTTTGCAAGACAATTTTGGTACTCACCAACAGCAGACAGTACACACAAGCACAGGGCACTATCATAATGGGGATGGCAACTACAGAAACAGGTGTCGCAGGCAATGAGTGAAGAGCACAGATCCACACAGGAAACTATATTTTGGTGTGCGTCACTCCCATAATGCACCATGCAAAGCAGCTGAATGCAGGTTTCCACCACACCAATTGCATAAGAGTGAATTTACCTTGCACATAACAAATTTTTGTTATAAAAAGGGTCATCCCATAAGATCAAATTCACACATACAGAAGTGAGGGAAGCCTGTACTCTTTTTTTTTTTTTTCTCCTTGGCTGGTAGTGAGTATGACTGATTTGTTGGAGATCGTGTTCATGATGAAAGCACATAGCTTGTAGTCAGGTATCACAGAGTGAAGTTTACATTTGAGGCCTTGATATCATATGGTGCCATATGCATCTGTGAGGTTGATAAAGATCACACCCATTTGTTATTTCATTTCAAATACATTTTCTATGTTAGATGTAAGTAATGCAATCTGATCAGTGGTACACTGCTTGTTCTGAAAGTTAGTTTGTCCTTTTGGGAGATGGGGATCAATTATGTTCTCTGTTCTATTCAGAATCATGCACTCTGTGGGCTTGTATGTAACACAGGGTAAATGAGGTGGGTCAGTAGCTCTTTGGATCCTCTGGTGGTTTACCGGGTTTCAGGATAGCAATGATGTCAGATTTTCTCCAGCTTTTTGGAAGTCTGTTACTTTCTAGACATTTATACATGAATTTCTGAAGCCATCTTTTCATTGTGGTTCTAAGCATAGGCGATGCATAAGAGGGGTACTGGGAGGGGGGGCATGTGCCCCCCCCTAGATTGGTTGCGGCCGACACCACTGCCAGTTTCTGCAGACAGTCACCGCTTGCCACCTTACCCCACCCTTGCTGCCAACACCGTTGTCAGCATCTGTGGGCATCCCCACTTGCCATGCCCCCCTCCCTCCGCTGCTGATGCTACCACCGGTGTCTGCGGGTGGTCACACCTCACCGCTTGCTGCTGCTGCTGCCACTATCACCAGCGTCTGTAGGTGGTCCCTGCTTACCACCCCCCCTCGCCAATGACATCACCACTGGTATCTGCAGGCAGTCCCTGCTCGCCACTTACTGTCAATACTGCCACCTACAAATGGTGCCCCCCCCCCAAGTCTCAGGAGGCACCCGCCGTTCATGGTTCCAAGCTTGGTAACAAATTCTGGGAATATCTCATCTGGTCTACAAGTCTTGCCAGTCTTGGTCACTTTAATAGCTGTGTAGAACTCATTGTCAGAAATGGTTGCAGTAGGGTGATTTAAGTTGTTCATGAGTCAGATGTCAAACCTTTTCTGTGTATTGCTTGCTTGGGTTACTGTACTTGCTGTTGTTGCACAGTATTTTCCCGTTGGAGTTTGCTGACATAGGGCAATGTCATTTTTTGGTGCCTTTGCCTGTAAGGAGTTTAATGATGCTTCATGTTTGTTTGCCTGAGAGGGTAATATCCAATACTTTTATGGTAGTGAGTCATCTCTCCTTTTTCATATTGTTCAATGTGGTAGTCAGCTGTTCTGTAGTTCTTTTTATGGTTGCAGGGTCATTGCATATCTTGATGATGTTAAAGAGCTGTTCGCACTGCTCGTCCCAGCATGGCATATAGTAGCTTCTATAGTCACTAGGTACACAGAGTCTGGCTATTTCAATTAAGCAGTTTGTAAATGTACTGTAGCCTTGATCAATGTTGGTTTCTGATGGATTCTCTAGCTGGTTTGCTTTTTTGTTGCTCAGCCTTTGGTATTTCAGCTGAGCTGCCTTCCAAAAGTTCCATCTTGGAGCTGGTCTGGATGGTGTGGGCTGAAAAATCATATTGTAAATACTGATGAGTGAGGGTCTGTGCTGGGACGATGGAAACTTGTCAAGTATTTTTCTTATCTGGATTTTACTTGAGTTGTCCTTCCACCGGCCAAGATCTGAGTTTGTCTGAATGTTCCATCATCCAGAGTGGAAGGTACATGGCTCCTTCGGGTCATACTTGTGCCTTCTCTGTATTGCCTGTATTGTCATACTTGTGTCTAGACTGTATTGCCTTGTCCCATTGTCAGTACAGTGGTGCTAACTACATTGGTTTCTGAGCTAGAGGTTGATATAATTTTTCTAGCTTCCAAAAGTATATTGGGTACTTTACAGCAGAAAAATAGACAATATCCCTAGCTTGACGAGTTTACAATGTAATTTGTTAGCGAAAAGATGGAATGACAAAATCTAAATCTGGAAATGAATTTCAGAGGAAGGTTAGAGATGGGGAGTTCAGATTTAGGTTTTTTTGGTCAAAGCTCTGAATCTAATTTAAACATAATTATTGCCAGCAGAGCAATTTTCTTGAGCTGTGTAAACAGGGAACATTGCCTAAGAACTGCATTATAAAACTACATTATATAATCATCTGCTTCTTCAGGGGGAGGAGGCAGATGAAAAAGTTACATACATATTGGTCAGAGGCAACAATACTAGATTGATGAGGAAGCCACCCAGTCGCTAACATGGCTGTGCTCCCAGTATTGACTAGTATTTCAGACCTACCAACAAAGTCAAAACAATTGTTAGCCTTGGTGGTTCAAACCAGTTGAAGCTGAAGTGAATTTTGAGAGAGATCTGTTAACCCCAGATAAGCTATATAATGGCTGAACTTTAAAAACATGTATTATCTTTGCTGTCTACCTGGTTGCAAAAGCATTACTGTGTAATCAGGTTATAATACACATTAGCCCTATCCCCATAAATTGGCTAAACTCATGGTATAGACTGCCTAGGCCAGACCCCAACTGAGCAATCATTCTAAGAATCAGAAATTCTGCTTTTGGTGGGTAAAAAGCCATATGCCAGTGAGGAGACTATATTTTTGTCCTAAAAAGAACAAAAATGGTGATCATAAGCCTTTCTATAAGGTTCAGGTTCCAGTGTTTGACTGACATCTCAGAGTAGTCACTAGAGCCAATGTGGTCTCCAGAACTTCCAGTCCTGCTAATACCACCCACAAAGTAGACATTTTTAAAAATCCCATTCAGCAGACTCAGAACAAGCGTTGAACTGCAATTCATACACAATAAAGAGAGAGGCTGCTTCACAGAGTAGTATTAGAGCTGAATTTCAGTGAGAATCCCACTGAAGAAATATGACTTAGCAGTTCTAAGAAAAACCTGTGGTAGAAGGAAGATTGGCTCGGGATACTGGATTAATAAGATAGTTCAGATGTTTTGGAAAAATCTTGGAGATGTTTTATGAAAAATCTTTGCAGATGTTGGGAGATTTACTGACCTAAATAAACAGATTTGGGCACTTTTTGGAAGAGAGGAAGTGGAAGAGAAGTCATGTAGATGTACCCATGCAAGGAAATGAAAAGCAAGGATTGACCCTGCTACAGATGAGTGCAATAGACAGGATTTGAACTTTCACATTGATGGAAGCTGCTTGAATACACCCAACAACCCTGTAGTGCCCCACCCACATCAAATGAAAGCAGATACACAACATACGCTAACCGTCACTGTAGCTGTAGTAAATGTTCCTAGGTAATTGCAAGAAATACTCGAGCGTGGATGTGCAGACATGGTCAAAATGCATAAGAGTATTGAAAGGAGGTGAATAAGTTTTTTAAAGCTCACCTCACACTGCACTGACTTTGATGTTGCCATGTTTGGATCTGGTCCTCGTGTACTCTGGTAGAGCAGGCCTCAGGCAGGGTCCAAAAGCAGGACTGATAATCGTGATAAAGGGTCTTTGCAGTCCTGCTGTTTTCCTCTGGCTGTCCAGTGTTGGTAGCTGGGTGCCTAAGCAAAGGAAAAGCCCCTGTGCTGACTCTTGGAACTGGAAGATCAAACCTTACACCAACATAATCTTTCCTGGGCTGATCAAACCATTTTCTTGCATGTTTGTGCCATTTGTACAGTGCAAACTGGCTTCCCCAGACTGGTTCCTATTGTAGGAGATCAGATGAGAAGCATCTTGCTGCACTGATCCTATATACAAAAGGTACCCTAAGGTATCTAGTAATATAGGTAGAAGAACTGCAGTATTTGTGAAGTATAATCACATTTTCTTTTTAATACCTCTGGCTAGCCATGAACTGAAGTTCTTACAGGGAAAAAAATGAGAAACTGTTAAACTTTTCCGAAGTCTGTGCCTCAATCGATTTGCAAACTCTTAGGAGGAAGAATCAAAAATTCATATCATGCGGCCTCTTCAAGCAAATTTAGGTAGTTTCAGAGAGCTTTACTGCCAGTGATACTGGAACACACAGTGCTAAAAAAGGAGGCTCAGCTAGAGCTGGAACAATCAAATACAAGGAGTGTAGAAGACCCTGCGTCTCTGCAGGAAACTTCAGGTGTGGAGGTACTGAACAGTTGCACAATAGCTATGATAATAAGGTATTACATGAGTACCCAGCAAATCAGTTCTAGCATTTCTAAATCCAGTGAAGAGAGGGATAACAAACCTTATTGGCTATTGTAGAATTAATAGGAATTGAAAAAGAATGGACTGTCAACACTGGGAGTCAAACAGACACAACTGGTTTTAGCTGTAAGACTTGATGCCAGTCTGCTCACAAACAAATCAAGTTTCCAGGGGTTGTAATGAGCTGGAAATGAAGCAAGAGAGAGAACTAAAAATAAAACAGATATTTAAATAGACAAAAGTCAGAGTTGGCAGCAGAGTGATTATGGATGCATAGGATGTTGGTAATGGAAGGTGGAGCCTTTTACTTAATATCCAGCCCTATTGCCATCCTACGGGTCTTGAGTAGCATAAGTTAAATTAGCTAATGCTGTCAGCAGATAGAGACTCCTGTCACAAAAGATGCCTTCAAAATTTTAATACCTGTTGGCCATCCTGGATGAGACGCCAATGAGTAAGTAAATTAACAACTCAACCTGCATGCTTAGCATCATGGGAGAACTTGTTCCAGTGAAGTCATGCTGTATTTGTTTTAAAATTATTTCAGTTCCCAGTGCAATTTGGGATCTTTCAAGAGTATTTAGTGAAAATATTGGACCTGAAAAATCAGCTAACAGTGTTAGACGATGACAAAAATATATATTTGAGAGAGAGGGTCTTCAGAGAAAAGATACAATTTGACAACCTGAAAGTACATGTTAGTGTTACTTAGCCAAGGCCCCAGTGGTAACACTTGGATCCCACATGGGGTGTACATTAGAACAACGAAAGATCAATCAAGATAAAATGAGACACTTCCCTGTGCACCTTTGATCTGCTTTTCTTTTAAGGGTTCACATATTACAATAATTCAAGTGTAGGTTTTTCCTCTGCACATTGGTACTCTTGTGTCTGGACACAGCTGGGTACACACAGGTCTATGACAGGCAAGTAAACCCTCTATACACTTGTGTATTTTTATAGGCTACCATCATTAAAAGGTGACCAAGCCCTATTCTAGGTCATCTGGCCTTTGCCAGGCCTATACTAATCCTTGGCAATGGTTCTCTTCCCTACTTTGGGGAGGGAGAGAGCAGTGTCTTGATCAGTAACTCTTTTCCAAGCAGCTATGTATTTTTTTCTGTGACTCCTTAATGATTAAAGTGCTTCAGTCATACTACACTGAGGACCTAGGAGCCATCTTCTGCTGGCGTTTCAGGTACCCAAACCCACAAAAACAAGAGTCTTTATTAGTATTTTAGACAAATATGATTCTAAGTAGAGAGAAAATGCACCTAAATACTACAGAAAGCATCCCTGGCCTGGCGTCTAGCATGGATACAGTGTACTGGAACGGTACCTAATCCTATAGTAACGGTTTTTTGGGGGAATTGCACATAATTTTGTAAAAGATTAATGATAAACACCAGCATTTGATGGCAACCCTCCTGTCTTTGGCAACAGTATATTCAACTAATATATAGAGACTGTACTATTATATGGAAAATAAAGCAGACAACTAAACTTGAGAAATTACCCTTCATTTACCATAGTAGAGCCCATTTTGGTAACTTCAAAAATTAATTCAGAGAAAAAAAGTGTTAAAAGTCACCTTAAACAATAGTTCATATTATCTTTCCACCCACATCTCTCTCTATAAAGACAGTGTTTTATGTATGTTTTATATAGACATACATTCAAGTGAATTGCCCATTTTGTATGAGCAGTTCCTTTTCACTCTTTATTCTTAATAAAATGAAAAACATTTGATTACTAAACAATACTTGCATAGTTTCAATAGATCATTTTCTGTATCATACCAGTCACAAGTTGAAAGGCAATTTACTGGATGAGAGAGCTTAATTTTTTGAGTAGATCCAAAGTCCCCCTGCAAGAAGTATCAAAACTCCACGACTCCCTGAGCTGCTAGGTTTTTGCTTTTTATGAAACGTCACATAGGCTGCCAACTCTCTCTCGACAGTACATGTAAGAGAGCTCATGTACGTTGCACGTTCCATCTAGTGTGCAAAACAGCCAAAGTTCCTGAAGTTTTCTGCAGTTTCTTGAAGGACAGCAGCATGCTGGCACAATTCCAGTTGTAAGCTGCTGCTAACCCCTCATATGCAAATAGTGTACATTTTATTGTCACCTGCCACTGCTGATCCACAGACAGCATCAAGCTCTCAATTAGGGAGATAAAGCAGCATTTGGGCAACATTTTTGTTCTGTTAGATACTGTCATCGCTTTTCCCAGTGACCACTCATCATATGGATGATTTGTTCCATCTGCGATATTTGGCAACTCTAAGAGCATCATCTCATATTTCATTGCTAGCTTTTCAAAAGTCACAGACACTAGTAAATGACATGGAGTTAAACTTAAACAACAATGCAGTTGTCTTTTTAGTTTATCTTTTCACCATGCAATATTAATAAGCCAGCTCCAGCCCGGCTGCTAGCTACAGCTGTATGAAATACTTTTATATCATCAGAGCAGTATAATTTACAAAATGCTTGTCTCCTGAGAAGTGCCTCAGAAGAAGGTGCACTGTATTTTTCTCATATTTTCAAGGTGACGTGGCATGGAATTTTTATTACTTGCATTTCCCATTTTCTTCCTTGTTTTGTCTCCACTATTCTTTCCTTGTAAACTTCTCTTCATTACTGTGTATTAGGGAAGTGCATTAGGTGGGTTTAATTTTCCACCATGAACTGGCACGGTTCTGAGCTGCCTGACAGTCTTCTTGGGATGCAGACTCATTTAGATTATGTGCAATGAAATCTCACTGAGCTCTATTAACCCATAAAGCTAGAAAACAAATACTTTGAAATGCTCATTTATTCCCCATCAGACGTGAAATATGGTACCCTGTTTTAATTGACAATATAGATACATGTGCCATGTCTCTGGTGAGACTAACCATGTGGTATATTGCTTTTTATCTTGTGCCTTTGACTGTCACACCTGTGCTCTGCCAGCTACGTGCATTAAAGGCAGGACTACTTCTGAGATTGTGAAGTAGAAACTTGGCCCAGTGGAAATCAGTGAGAAAATTCTTCTTGATTTTCATTGAGGTCAGGATTGCAACTTAAGTCTCTGAGCTGGCACTAGCAGCTGCCATACTTGAGCATCCTTGTGGTGCCCTAGGGTGGCCATGACACCCCTCTGGTGGCTACCCTAGTTCTGCCTGGCTTTCACTCTGGCCTCTCAGGGTCTCACCCTGGTGCCTCGTTTGCCATGCCTTGATGGTATTAATAAAGAGAGGGCACTGCCCTTAGAGCCTAGTGAGCTCTGGGTACTCTTCTCAGTCCTCTGCTCATTTGTGGGCTTGACTTGGCCTGCTTGATTCGGGAGCTCAGACCCTGACACACCACGTTCTTTCATGCGTGCTCTCTTTCTCTCGGCCTGGGGCTTCTCTGGCCCTAATTGCCTTAAGGGCTGAATTTGTGGCCTCTGTCCTCCCTCCCTCTGTCCTCCAGCCAGGCCCATGCCTCATGGATGTCACTCTGTCACCATTTGTCTTCCTGTATACGCCTCAACCTTCTTAGCCTGAGTCTACAGGCTATGGACTGGTAGCCTAGCCCCGCTATCTGTAGCCTGGCCTTTCAGTTCCAGCCTCTCATTGGCCACTGGCCATCTGTATTGCACCTTCTGGGCTCAGCCTCTGACCCTCTTCCCCTCAGCCTGCCTTGGTCATGCCCTCTGGGCTCAGGCTTCAGCCCTCTGGGCTCAGGCCACTTCTGTCTCATGACCGGGCCTTGGGGTGGGAAGGGGAACAAAAATCTGGCATGCCCCTCAGGCACTCCATGGCTCTCTTTCCACTCCTACAGCCACGCCGATATAAAATTGGTATAAAAACTGACATGACCTGCAGCTTGCACTCCTTACCAGCCTGAGCTGGCAAGAGCTTTTTTCCCTACAGAGCTCAGGGCTGCACTGCCCCTCTGCCTCTGAGACCCAAGCTTATATCTCCTGGGCTTCTCCCCTTCCAGTCAGGTGCTCTCCTGACCGGCTGCAGGTATGTCTCCTCAGCCTCCAAAGCAGCTTACTGCTATTTTTCTGGCCAAACTGTAGCAGTGCCCTTGCTGCTCAACCAGGACAGTGCCCTATAGTTGTCTTGTTAGTCATCTGACCCCACAATACGCAGCCTGTGGGCCCCTGGCTGCCTACTCTCCTGCAGCTAGCCCAAAATCTGCTGTCTTCCCTCCACCTGTGGATGTACCTGCTGTGGCCTCTCTTCTAATGTAACAGGAGCCCCTGGTGCCCTGTTGCACTCCTATGTTCTGCCACCCAGCACTGAGTTCCCTTTTACTCCCTTCCCCGTTCTCAGGTCTGAGATGCACCTCAAGAAGTGTTCAGTCCTGTTCAAGTAATGATCTGGATAGTCAATATCTCACACTATTACCGCTAGGAACAGGTACCTTTCAGAAAAGGGTGATTTCTAGATTCCCAATGGGAACCAGCACTTATTCCTAAACTTAGTAGGTTTTGAGAGAACCTTAACATCTTGGCATTATTTGTAGAAAATCTTTTTTTAGATAACATTAGCTGTTTCTAAAATAGATGGGTTATTTTTCTCTTCAAACCTTATATTCAGCCTCTATCACCATGGTATCTCAGCTCTATACATGTGCTATGATGTACACAGAACTCATGATGGTGTGGTATTAAGATTTTTATTTGTTTTTATATATCCTAAAGTGATCTGCATAGCTCATGAATGGTTATTTTTAAGTGCTGAAAAATAAACGCTTTAAAATCATGCTGGTAAAAATATTGACAACAACACACTCATTTGTACCTTCTTACTTTCTCATTTGTATCCTTTGTATTCAGTCATGAAGAGCAGCATCAACCTAAGCTAATGTACCAAGCACACACTATAATAAGGGACTGCATAAATGGTATCATTAATGTCAGCATCCTATTTGGTTTTCTGAGTTTTGGATCAAGCCTGCAGTACTCAGCCTTGCTCCCGTTGCAATTCAAAGCTAAAAAGAAGAAAAATAATTTAAAGTAACTGAAGTAGTGCTGGGCCAATAATTTCCAATGAAATGATTGACAGTGTGATTTTGCTCAAAATGATCTATACCAAAAATGATTGAGAGCTTTGTTTAACATTTTCAGATGTAGCATAGGAACAAATACTTTTGGAGACATCGCCTCAAATCAGGGTGATTTTGTGCGATTCAGAAGCCATCTGCGACTTTTTTTTTCTTACTGAAGAACAATTCTCCTTTTTTGGAGTAAATGTGGTAATTTCCAAACTCTTCATAAATGTTATGAGAGTTTAACTGTAGCTATAGAAAACTTAAAACATCTCCATTATAATGGAACTATTCTGGGCTGGCAAAAGGCCAGATTGGGTGAATAGCCATCTTTGCTTCCAGTTGCTGGAATGCTCTTTATTTTCTATTGCCTGTTAAAAAATTTAGTCAAAATTTTAGCTAAAAATTAGAAACCTCCAATGAAGGAGATTCCCACCCCCCCTTCCCTGGGCAGTGCATTCCATTGCATCCAAATCATTAATAAGTATACTAGGCAGCAGCGGACCCAGGACAGACCCCTGCAGAACTCCACTCGAACCATTCTGCCCATGATCCATTTATAATTCCCCTTATCTTGAAGTTATTGAGTCACTGGCATATTTATCTAACAGTAATTTTATCAAGCCCAAATCTCTCCACTTTATTTATGAGAATGTCATGTGGGGCTATATCTAAAGCCTTACTAAAGTGCAAGTGTACTATGTCACTACATTGCTTTCATCCACCCAGCTAGTTAGCCTGGCAAAGAAGATCAAGTTGGTTTGGTTTGATTTGTCCTGTAACAAATCCATGCTGCCTGCTAGCCATCACCCTTTCCTTCTCCAGATGTTTACAAATGGACTTTTAAATAATTTTCTCCAATGTCTCTAGTATTAAAGGCAGGCTGACTTGTCTATAATTCCCCAGGTCCTCCCATCCCCCTCTCATTTTTTTAAGATAGGCTTTATTAGCCCTTTTCCAGTCCTATGGAGCTTTGCATGTGTCCCAGAAGCTGGTAAAGCTATTGCCTGTGACTCCAAGATCCCTTCAGCCAATTTCTTCAGCATTTTGGGGTGAATTTACTCAGGCTCTGACAACTTAAATCATTCAGATTAATCAAAAGATCTCTGATGCCTTTTTAGTTGTCAGGACCCACAGCCTTTCTCCTTCTTTGCGTATAATATTTTGTTGTCATCTTTGCTGTGCTCTTGACTTTGGCCAATATTCTGCTCTAAATAGTACTACCTATCCATAATTAGGAAAATGCAGTTATGTCACTACTTGCAATTTTGGGGTGATAATACAGTAGTTTTTGAATGCAAATCTCTAATCCTTTTGCCTTCAACTGAAGTAGGAGACCTGCAGCACTGCCAGAGATGTTTGCACTGGTTAAGTCTAACACTGCTTAATGACAATTCCTTTGTTTACTTTGATCTTTAGCAGTTATTTCAAATGAAGTTTTTTCTCCTAAATCTTAAAAGTATTTAAACTGTAATGGAAAAGAACCCCTATGGAGTAATTATTATCACTTCTCAAGACATCTTATAATTCACTATTATCTCTTCCCTGGAGTATGATTTAATTACAGCTATATTGTATTGTATTTTATCTAAAGTGAAACAACTAGTGTTGATGAACATGCATCATTTTGAAGCTGATAATGAATTAGGCATTCTAAATCTCACCTAAACTGAGTCTAGAAATCAACTCTGGTGGTGATTAACTGTGTTTATTGCATATCTATAAATAAAATCCCCCTACTTAATTGTTGTCATATTGCAGAATGTGTTTTCACTACATCATTTGGATTTGGAATAATCAGTGCTTTTTCTGAAGTGTAGGAAAGCAATTTGCAAAGTTGTTGGATCAGAAGCAGTATGTGGTACCTTGGAGGGGAGTATAAGCATCCGTGTTTTGAGAAGATAAATTTGTTTCACACCTACCTCCAGTGCAGTTTGCAGACTATCAGAATTGAAGTTTGCATCTCTTTGGGGGTAAAGAATAGGAACTTTGTTTGCAAAAATAATATTTTACTGTATGCCGCAAGGATTAATATTCAAGATGACAAAGGTATTGAGATGGAGGCACTTGCTGCCAGTTGAACTTTAGGAAATGAAAGACTTGAATAAATACCTCAGGCACTGATGACCTGATATCTTAATCCAGCTGCCATGTGTTATTAGAAAACAAAAATCATTCCTTGTCGTGACTCTTCCTCCTTATTCTCAAGAAGGTTTTATTTAGAATTTTTTTTTTACCAGTGTCACAGCTGCTTCTATTCCTCTCTAGCTTGCAAGTCAAAATATTTTTATTTTCTCTTATTTTGGAAGGGGGGGAAAAAAACCCCAGAAGCACAGAAATCACAGCTTCTGTTAGCCAGACAACAATTCTGTCCCAAAGAAAGAAACAAAAAAATCAAACAGCTAATAAAGCTAAGGAGGTGAATATTTAGCATGTTGCATTTATAATCTCCTGAGAGCTTCACCTGGAGAATATATTCCAACATGCTTTACCAGAGCTGTAATAGTGCCCTTTTTCATAACTGCAATTTTTTAAAATAACAGTTATTGTTATACTGGGTAGAATATCTCCTTTGTTTGCCATGAACAAACAGGTAAAACATGTTCAGTTTTATGAATGGTGTTTGATGTGAAGGAAGAGGTTGAATGAGTGAATTGCTCAAGAGGGATTTTAGCACAGTTTTTCAGTGTTTTGTGACAAGCTCACTCAATTACTGGAAAAAAAATTCTCCATTCTGATTAATATACAAGTGTTATCATTTGAGTCAGTAGTGAGACTAGCACAGATATTTTAAACTACTTTTTATAACTTTTTGTGACCCTTGGAATTGTCTCCACTATAGTTCCATGACTCTTGAGTGATAATACGGGCAGTTTTAAGTCAGCATTATTATCCCTTTTTTAGATGTGTAGGGCATCTACACATGTGCTTTACTGCCAAGTTGACTAATTAGCTCCACAGTAAAGTGTCTACATGTGCAGTGCTATTAGGTTGCAGTAAACTAATTAACTTTACTGTAGGATAGAACTTACCAACACAAGTACAATACTATGGCAGAGTTATTTACTCTGTGCACAAAGGAGGGCTCTCACCAAAGGCGACCCAGCTATTTTGGGCCAGATGATTGCCTCAATTTTGCTGTATTTAGTCAGTCTCTTGTATTTGCTACCTTGTCTGGGAGGTTTCCCCTTTCTTTCTCAGTCTGTTTTCTATACTAAGACAGTCTTTTCACTTCAGCCACCTGGCTGAAGCCTGCCACAATATCCTGCTGGAACATTTCCACATGCCTACAATCTTTCCTGCCACGACTTGTTGTTATGGGAGAAAAGAAGTGCCTGGACATGCGTTTTTTTAACGTTATTGATCTTGAGGTCTGTCTCAGTGTAGTGAGGGCTCCACCAACCCTTGTACCCTCGCCCTTCCACCCGGTCTTAATCCAGCAGTCCGTGCAGTCTGCCTCAGAGCAGTCTAAACACTTTGTATATCTCTGATCTGACCAATCAATAGCCCTGCTGAGCCTGGTTATCCTTCACCAGGCTTGGAGCAACACAATGACCTGACATGTATTTAACCATTTTTTTTTTCCTGGCCTATTGTCTGGATAGTCGCCACACACTATCCCTGATATCTCTGGAAGGAATCTTCTCCCACTCCAAAGAAAACAGAAAAGAAAACAAACTGGGTCTTCTTCCTGCCCTTATAGATTCATTCATAGATTCATAGATGTTAGGGTCGGAAGGGACCTCAATAGATCATTGAGTCCGACCCCCTGCATAGGCAGGAAAGGGAGCTGGGTCTAGATGACCCCAGCTAGATGCATATCCAACCTCCTCTTGAAGACCTCCAGGGTAGGGGAGAGCACCACCTCCCTTGGGAGCCCATTCCAGACCTTGGCCACTCGAACTGTGAAGAAGTTCTTCCTAATGTCCAGTTTAAATCTGCTCTCTGCTAGCTTGTGGCCATTATTTCTTAAAATCCCTGGGGGCGCCTTGGTGAATAAAACCTCACCAATTCCCTTCTGTGCCCCCGTGATGAACTTATAGGCAGCCACAAGGTCGCCTCTCAACCTTCTCTTGCGGAAGCTGAAAAGGTCCAGGTTCTCTAG
>NW_005842672.1:477125-500934 GCF_000455745.1 Alligator sinensis | reverse complement strand
GGGTCTCTCTAATGCAGTTCTCATGCCGTCTTCCACGTCCGTTCACTGGTAGGATGGAAGAGAATACCACCTGTGCAGTGAACTCCCTCAGCACGCCGCCCAGAGCACTGTAGTCTGTCATCAGGTGATCGGGGGTTCTCCTGGCCGCATCATTAGTACCCACATGGACTAGGACCATGGGTAGTAATCGGTGGGCTTAATCCTGGCCTGGATTACTTCCGTCACGTCCCGAACCTTTGCTCCGGGCAGGCAGTAGACCTCTCGTGTTGAGGGGTCCTGGTGACAGATGGGCCCTTCTGTACCTCTCAGGATGGAGTCGCCTATGATGAGTACTCGTCGTCTCCTCCTCTGGGTCCGCTTGGATCTCTTGACCTGTTTGGAGTGTGGAGAATGTGGTGTTGCTTCCTGCCCAAGGGTTTCCTCCTCTCCTTCCATCTCCTGCAGGGTCGCCAGGGCCGCGTACCTGTTCTCCAGTCGGACTGGTGGAACTGGTACCAGTTCACTGCGAGCAGCTCTGGTCCTGGATGTGACTGTCTGCCACTCTGCTGTGGAGGGCATTCCCCAGGATGCTTATTTCTTAGGTGCCTGGTCCGGCAGGGAAAGAAAATAATTGTCAATTTCATCCTCTGCCTCCCTGATACCCTTCAGCCTGCTAACCTCCTCCCGGAGCTCCCTCACCTGCGCCTCCAGAGCCCTAAGATGGGCTCCTGCCGGACAGGTGTGGGGGCCCCCAATCTCTGCCCCCCCTGACCCTGCTGGGGATCCCCCGCAGGCCAGGAGGTAGGGGGACATCAGCTCCCCCATGGGCTCAGTCTGGGTGGAGGCCTCAGACCAGCCCCGGGTAGGCTTGGCCCCCTGGGCAGAGGCCCTAGCAGCACTCCTCGTCGACACCATTCTGTAAGCTGCTGTTTGTAGATCTGTGTGGTGTCTACACCCTACCCGTACAGGAGTCTCTCTCCTGGCCCTTCCTGCCCGCCCACCAGCGTGAACGCCTGCGCAAACGCCGGCGCGCTCTTACAGAGCGTGCCTGTTTCCGCGCTCTGAGCTGCACAGCACGAACAGGAGCACGGCTCCCTACCGGCTCAGCTATATGGGACCCGGGGGGCTTCCCCTCCAGATCCGGCTCAGCTGTGCCGGGTCCCTCCGCCCCACTTACCTTCGGGGGATCAGCTATTGCTGCCCCCGCTGCTGATTCCTCTGCTGCTGCTGCTGCTGCTGCTGCTTCTGCCTCCGGTCAGTGACTTAGTTAGGGGACACACGTGTGCCTGGATCCTCTCCTTCCCGCTGCTGGTTCCCGAGTGCTGGGAACTACGTCGCCCCGCGGCTTTTAAAGCCCACAGTTTGAATTTCCCGCCCCTGCCCCAACAACCAATCAGGCGCCCCGGTCTACCCGGAAGTGCCTGCCGGCAGTTCCGCCCCCTACGCTATAGTCCAGTCTTTATGGTAACTCTTCTCAGACCTGCTATTAGGATCTTTATGGTACCTTCTTCCCTACTTGTTTCTCAGGACTGCCCCACTGCAGTTGCAGTTTCCCTGAGAGCTGCACCTTCAGGTTTTCTTTTCTGGCAACTCCCTCAACAGAGCTGCCTCTCTGAAACCTAGTCCTAGTTGCTCCCTCTGTACCTTCAGTTGTCCCTGCTGCCTCTCTGGCTGAGCCAGCAACTTCCAGTTCCCGGTGTTCCCCCTTTGCCTGCTCCAGGTCTCTTTTTATTTTGGAGTTCAGGCGTACTCCCCCTCCCCTCCAGAAGCACCGGGAGAAGAAGGAACCCTGCATAGTTCTTTGCAGCCTCAGGGTTGCTGCTTGCAATTCTGGTGAGTTAATCTTAGTCCCCTGTGGCTCTTCTCTTTCCTCACGCTCTGCCACAACACACATGTAAACACTGACTTGGGCTGCCTGAGGCATGAGGGTGCTGCAGTGCAGGAGCTGCCTGCCAGCTAGCCCCACACTGGAGCACCATTGTGCCCCAGCCAGCCCCTCTGCAGCACATTGAACCAGGGCAGAGCAGCTCTGGGGTAGCAGGCTGACCCCCTGGGCACTTTCTGTCCCTCAATGGACACATCTACTCATGCAATCAGTTCATGCCAGAGTTTATGGTTCCTGGGAGCAACAATTTACACTGTGGCACAGAAAGGTTGAGTGACTTAGTCATGATAACAGACCTAGTTATTGGCAGAGTCAAGAATACCACCGAGGTCTTTGACTTATGCCATACTATATCCCATACCATACTGAACTTGCCATCTCTTTTTAACATGAAAAAAAAAACAATTCTCCACCATGCTCCTGAATTAAAGAGGAGCAGGAATCAGAATTACAATCCTGGGGTGCATCTACATGATGCAATTAATACATCTGAATAAACTCTGGCACAAAACGTGCATGGCATGGGCATTCCCTGGGGACAAATGGCTGCAGCGCAAGATGCACCACTGCTAATTGTCCCTGGGGAACCAAACATCCAGTACATGTGCACCCAGGACCAAAGCATGTTGAACTGGGGTGGTGCAGCCCTGGCTGGCAGGGGCTCTGAGGGTCAGTCTGCCAGCCTAGAGCTGCTCTGCCCCAGCTGAACGCGCTGCAGAGGGGCTGGCTGGGGCAAGACGTTGCTCCAGTGCAGGGCTAGCCGGCAGGCAGCCCTCATACTGGAGGACCCTTGTGCACCAGCCAGCCCTGGTCACTGTCTACACATGTATTGTGGCAGAGTAGATAACTCCACCATAGGCTAGGACTTGTGTCAGGCAGTATAGCACAAGTTAATTAGTTTTTTCCATTCTAATAGTGCTACCCATGTAGATGGTGACTCTGTACTGCAGAGCTAATAAGTCAACTCCACAGTAAAGTGCACATGTATATGCATCCTTGTATTTTCGTCTGTTGACCCATAATGAGAAGGTCAACAAGAACAAAAAAAGAATTGCAGAGAAAATGCACAGCCCATTGTCCTTAATGTGATTTATATCAGTTTGGCAGTCCAGCACAGTTTTAGCCCTGATTTTTTAAAGGTATTTCTACAGCAATTCTGACTGAATTGCCCTAGGGTAGAACAGTGTGTCACATCTGCCTCTATTTTATGCTGGTGCAAAGTTGATTATATTGGTAAAAAATGTTATGTTCTGGACCCATGGTAGGTAGCAAAGCTTTGTACTCCTTTTTTTCCTTCTATCATATTCTTTCCTGTCAGGGTCACTGAAATGATTAATTGATAACACCTGCAAGGCATAGGCTTAGCCGTAGGGGAGGCCATGAATAGCCTTAAGGTTACAAGTGCCCTGGGGCCACGGACAGGGCAAGAGGGCTCAGTTAATGCTCAACGGACAGGATTGAAACCAGTGGGGTCTAGGAGAGACCTGCTGGCCATGCACCCTGCATGACCTGGGATTTGAGGGCAGCCTTTTTTATTGCCCATCAACCACATCAAGGTATAGCAGGAGGGAGAAAAAGGAGAGGGTGCCCAGGAAGCCAGAATAGAGCAGGAGCTGAGTGGCCCACCAGGGGGCACCACAGTCCTGTTACACTCATTTCATGGAAAGGTGAAGCTACTTTGATGCATTTACCCTGGCTCTTGCTTTACTATGAACATATTACAAACATATTTCACCTGGACTCTACCACTGTCTGACTGCCTATACATTCCTGGGTAAAATATGTCTAAGGTCTCTTGTATTTCAAAAACTGTCTTTGTCTGGGCCCTGCCACATCATCTGCCTCTGGTAGGAATCCTTGGCGCTTGACCCAAGGGCAAAGTTCAGTTCAATGTCAGACTTTTCCTTCTAATTCATTCCTGCCAGATAGATATTATTGTCAAAGCAATTCTAGCCCTGTTCATGTTAACTACTCTGTGTCCTCATTTACATCTGTGTGTATGCAGGGGTCAGCCCACATAAAGAAAATTGCGCAATGCATTAAATGTAATGCTTCTCTTTGTCCAGCTCCTGAAATCTCTTAGCCCATAGAATCATAGAAAATTAGGGTTGAAAGAAACCTCAGGAGGTCATCTAGTCCAATCCCTTGCTCAAAGCAGGACCATCCCCAACTACACTTTACCAGCCAAAGCTTTGTCTCACCAGGTTTTGAACACCTCCAAGGATGGAGATTCCACCACCTCTCTGGTTAACTTGTTCCAGTGTTTCACTACCCTCCTAGTGAGAAAACTCTTCCTATTATCTAACCTAAGCTTCCCTTGCTGCAACTTGAGACCATTGCTCCTTGTTCTGTCATTTGCAACCACTGAGAACAGTCTAGCTCCATCCTCTTTCTTACCCCACTTCAGGTAGTTGAAGGCTGCTATTAAATCACTTCTCAGTCTCCTCTTCTCTTGAATAAATAAGCCCAGTTCCCTCAGTCTTCCCTCAGAAGTCATGTCCCCCAGCCCCCTCACCATTTTTGTTGCCCTCTGCCTGGACTCTCTCCAATTTGTCCACATCCTTTCTGTAGTGGGGCCCCAAAACTGAACACAGTACTCCAGATGTCGCCTCAGCAATGCTGAATAGAGGGGCATAATCACCTCCCTTGACCTCCTGGCAACACACCTACCAGTGTAGCCCAGTATGCCGTTAGCCTTCTTGGCAACAAGGGCACACTGCTGCTCATATTCAGCTTATTGCCCAGTGTACCCCTGTAAGCGGGGTTGTTAATTTAATTAGATTGTCTGCTTATGTAACTGTCTGGATATGGTGCATGCTAGTTCTTAGGTCACAGCTGATCTTCTAATTAAGGTTTTAGTCAGCACATCCACCCTATCTCGCCTGCCGTGACTAGTTGTATCAAAGAAAAAAGAGGGAGGCTTGTTGTTCTCAATTGCTGTTGACCTTTGGCTGATTAGGATTTTTTCCCCATGCTTGGCTCCATTTTCTGATGGCACTGCTATACCAAGGCTGCTGGTTATCTATCCCTGTTTTTACTCCGTGATTGTCTTGAAGATAGAGAGCTGGTGGTGGCACGAACTGAACATGGTCAAGAACTGAGTAAAGAAAAGAGGGAACTGCACTTCTGGAGCAGCTGCTCAATGCAGCTGGAGCATCACCAGAAGAAGAGGGAAGAGGAGAGGTCCCCGGATGACAAGGGAGAGAGAGGCATGGCATGAGGGAATGAAGAGTGAGCTGATTGGAAAGGCAGGGGCAGAGAAGAGTCAGCTGTCAGTTGGCTAGAAAAGATGGGAGACAGCGTCAAGCTGGGAGAGAAGGAATCACTTACAGGAATGCAATCCTGGAGTCAGCGTGACATCGAAGAACCGAGGATCAGCTGAGGAGAGATGGCAGAGCCCCACAGTGTCAAATAAAACTTTTCTTAAATCCTTTGTTTACTAAGTTGGGTCAGGTTGGAGCACCATTGTAAAGGAAAAACCTGAAAATACAACAAGCCCAACACCATTTAAAGTACTTAAAGGGGAAGTGGCCCTGTTTTGTGACACACATATTTTAGAAGAAAAAAAAAAGTAGGGAACTCATCAATCTCAATTTTCCAGCTTTGCAGGTTCCTGAGCTGGAGCCCCCATCGATCTGCTGGATCCCACCAATCGCATCTTCTAGTTTTTGTGTCCAGATAAGTATAGAGACCCCTCTGAGCCTCAAAGGGAGAGAGTTTCCTTCTCTCCTTCTTTAACCCTCCCAGGGCATTGTCTCTTCCTCATTTTTTTTAAATATTCCGTCCGATCCTGTCTCCGTCTCTCTCTCCCTCCTTGTGGTTGTTGCTGGGTGCAGTTTTTAGTTGCTTTCGGTCCCACGCCCAGCTAACCAGAACTGACAGGAACTAATGGCATCTTTGATCTTTCCGCATCCTGTTCTCTCACTTCTTGGCTGTCGCAAGGTAAGGGTCTGTGCTTGGAGCAACGTCTTCAGCACTCCTTATAATCTTTGGGGCCCTTCTCTCAGATCCCTGGGACATCTTTAGAGTGGGCAGCATGATCCTTGCTGCCACAATCCCCCAGGTCCTTTCCTGCAGAGCTGCTGCACAGTCAGTCCCCAGCCTGTACCAGTGCATGGGATCGTTCCGTTCTAAGTGCAGAACTGTGCACTTGTCCTTATTGAACCTCATGAGACTCCTTTTGGTCCAATCCTCCAATTTGCCTAGGTCACTCTGAATCCAACCCTACCCTCCAGCATATCTACTACTTCCCTCAGCTTGGTGTCATCTGTAAGCTTGCTTAGGGTGCACTCTATGCCATTTTCCAGGTTGTTGATTGAACAAAACTGGCCCCAGGACTGACCCACTGGGGCACTCCACTTGATAACTTGCCAACTAGACATCGAGCCATTGATTACTAGTCTCTGAGCCTGATGTTCCAGCCAGTTTTCTTTCCACCTTCCAGTCCATTCATCCAGCCCATACTTCCTTATCTTGCCTGTAAGAATGTTGTGAGAAAGGGGACGTCAACCGGGGGTACGCATACCCCTGGGGGCACTATGAAAGGTCCCAGGGGGTACATGGGGGGGTGGGGATGGAACGCTGCCACCCCAGGCTGCTGCCTCACAGGAGCAGAGCTGGGGTGGCGCGAGAGCAGGGCTGCACAGATGCTGCGCTGCCGCTGCTCTGCTAGCCACCATGCCCCTGCTCTGAATCCAGCTGCTTGCCACCCCCCAACCCCCACGCAGCATCCTGCTGCTCGCCACCCCAACCTCTACCCTGTTCCACATCTGACTACTAACCCCCCCATTTTGATATGGAAGATAATATCAAAAGCCTTGCTAAAGCCAAGGTACACCACATCCATCAGTCTCCTTGAATCCACAGAGCCAGGCATCTCATCATAGAAGGCAATCAAGTTGGTCAGACATGATTTGCCCCTAGTGAATCCATGCTGACTGTTCTTAATCACCTTTTTCTTCACCAAGTGCTTAGTAATGTATTCCTTCAGGACTTGCTCCATGGCTTTTTCAGGGACTGAGATGAGGCTGACCGGTCTGTAGTTCCCTGGATCCTCCTTCTTTCCTTTCTTAAATATGTGTACTATGTTTGCCCTTTTCCCATCATCTGGGACCTCTCCTGATCACCATGAATCACCATAGTGTGCTGGCATTTCTTTTTCAAGCCTCTGTTAAAATGACCTAATTTTGTACTGTGTTGAGAGATGAAGATTTTGATCTGAATTCCGTAAAATAATGATAGCCATCATTTTGTGTGATTCCCAAAGAGGCAAAAAAAATAGTGACCCACACATACTAATTCATACTAAAGCATACTCCAGCTGCCCTTAGTAGCCAGCACTTCTTTCCTCTGGACCTTGACAACTCTTTTCCCCTAGTACCTTTCTGCTTATCAGAAGGAGCCTGTTCCAAAAAAGCTCCAAATATCTATCATTATGAGGAAATGTAATGTTACAAATATGAAATTAAAATAAAAGCAAGAAAAGGACATCAAGGAGAAAAAATATTTGCAGCATAAGTTTGAGGCTCTTTTCTGCCATAATTTAAAAAAAATAGAGAGACCTTAGGATCATAGGAAGGTAGGGATAGAAGGAAATTCCCCCCGCTCAAGGCAGGATTGCCCCTGACTAAACCATCCTAGACAAGTGTCTGTTCAACCTACCCTTGAAAATTTCCAATTATAGAGATTTCACAACTTTTTGAGGTAGCCTGTTCTAATGCCTGACCACCCTCATAGTTAGAAAGTTCTTCCAGCCTCAATTTCCCTTCTTGCAGCTTGAGTCCATTGCTCCTGGTCCTGTTCCCATGTCCATAGAGAAAATCCCATCTCTGTCCTGTATTTGAAGACTATCAAATCCTCCCTTTAGTCTTCTCTTCTTCAGACTAAATAACCTTATTTCTTTCAGCCTTTCCCCAGAAGTCATGCTTCTCAGGGCTCTAATAATTTTTGCTGTTCTTTGCCAGACTTTTTCTGGTCTTCCCACATACTTCTTGAAGCATGGGGCCCAACACTGGACACGGTACTCTAAGTAAAGCCTCACCACTGCTGGACAGAGCAGAAGAATCACTTCCCTTAATTTACAAGTGATATTTCTATTGATACAGCTTGGTATGCTGTTGACTTCTTTTTTCAACAAGCATACATTGTTGGCTCCTATTCAGCTTATGGTCTACTGAAACTCCCAGGTCCTTCTCTGCAATATTGCAGTTTAGCCAGTCATTCCTCAGTCTGTATTAGGTGCATGTAATTATTCTGTCCCAAGTGAAGGACTTTGCACTTATCCTTGCTGAATCTCATCTGATTAATGTAGGCCATTTCTCCGGTCTGTTCAGGTTACTCTAGATCCTAGCTCTGCTCTCCAGGGTATCTACAACTCCACTCACCTTGGCAGCTACTTCATTGAGGTGAACACCTCAGAATTTACAAAAAAAATATCCATTTTGGGGCCTTTAACTGTCTATATTTTAAGCTCAACTGTGAAGGTTTACTATTTCATCTGAAATAGCTAGATGCCATTGAGGTACTATTATTAACAACAATTTAAAATATAAATGAATTTAGAAATTATTCTGCTCTTAACATCTGCTCATAATGGTCATTTAAATAAATTGATGAGCAAAGACCCAGAAACACCTTTTCCAACTCCTCCCTCCATTGCCTTTAAAATCAAGATAATATTTCACTAGAATCCCGATTGCTTCAAGTTGCCCTGAAATGTATTTGAAAGCTTTACAGTCTCAGACTGATTTTCTAGAAGGTCATATTATAAAGAGTAGTTTATCTTGAATAGCATGGTCTAGACTCTGAACTCATACTTGATTTACACTAAAAGTACTAGGTCTAGTCAAATGAAGAGAATTACAGTATTGGAATATCACTGTAGGTGAGGGCAGTCAGTTCTTATAATGTTACCATGGCTGTGGTGGTACATTATAAAAAAATAATTCCACTAATTTCAGTGGTAGTTAGACTGGGTTTCAGTGATAGGGGGAGGGATGCACACAACGAAAGTCAGATACATTTGGACTTCTGCTTTCACAGGGCATGTCTACACGTGAGCATTTCATGCACATTAGCTCTCTTTAAAGCACGTTAAGGGCATGTGTCTACATATGCGTGACTTCAATACTCCTTAAAATGGTGATTTTAGGCTAATCATGCCTAAATTTGATACCCGCATAAAGATATCAGGAGGTCAGGCTAGATATCAGGAGGCACTACTTCAGTCAGGGCAGCTAGGATCTGGAACCAACTTCCAAGGGAAGTAGTGCTCGCTCCTACCTTGGAGGGCTTCAAAAGGAGGCTAGATAGACACCTAGCCGGGGTCATTTGATCCCAGCATTCTTTCCTGCCCATGGCAGGGGGTCGGACTTGATGATCTGCTCAGGTCCCTTCTGACCCTACCAACTATGAAAGTATTAAATTTATGTGCAATTAGTTAAAGCCCCTTAATGTATGTGTAGATGCACTAATGTGGTTTAACGCAGAGAGTTCAGTGCTGGATCTGTCCAGCCACTAGGGGGTTGGCCAGAGCCCAGCCCCAGGGCTCCTGGCTGTCCGCTTCTCCTCCCCCAGGGCTGGGCTGCTCTCTGGCAGCCCCTAGCCTCAGGCTATAAAGCCTCCAGGCATTTTGCCTTGGGGCATACTGCACAGGGAGCTCGTGCTGCCTGCAGGAGCCCACCAGGCCCTGTATTCCCCTGCTGGACAGGATACAGACAGTCTCTGCTGCATCCCTTGCCCAGCCCTGAGATCCCCCTGTACCCAGGGCTGCTGGCCCTGCTCCCTGCTCCTGCTTAACCCGAGCTCTGTCTCTTTGCAGGTGCTATGGTGAAGCACCTCTGCCATGCGGCTCCCTGTCCTTGGCTGTACCCCTGTCCTGGGTGCTGTTGACAGCCCTCCAGTGTTGGCATTGCAGGGACAGTTACCCAAGGGCCCAGAGAACTGGCACAGGGAACATATCCAGCAGCACATCATCCCTATCGAGCCTTGGGCCCACCCATGTGCCCACACCCATCCTGAGTGCTTGGGACCCTAACTGGATCTGGGAGGAGGTGCATGATCTTGTGGCACTATGGGGTGAGGCCAACATCCAGAGGCAATTCATGTGGGGCTGGTGCTTGAATGCCCACATTTATGAGGCTATTTCAGCTGGGATGCGTGTGTGGGGCCACTCCTAGATGGTGCAGCAGTGCTGTGTGAAGGCCAAGGTCTTGTGGGCACAGTGGTTGGCCATGACTGACTTCAATCTTTGGGTCAGCTGTGCCCAGAAGACTATGCCAGGGGCAGGTCCTGCCAGGGCAGGGGGTCAGACACGATGATCCATTGGGTCCCTTCCAACTCTATAATCTATGAATCTATGCCCTTCATGCAGGAGTTGACCTCCATTTTGGTACCTTAGGAGACAGGCTGCACCTCTGTGTGTGCCACCAGCAGGGGCGGTCTGCCATCGCCCACATCCTGCCCTGATGTGTCACTGTAGAAGGAGACCTCGGGCCTTCAGCACCCCACCCCAACCACCTCCCCAGCTGCTGCATCCACTGGCAGCTTGGGGAGCCCTGCCCAGCTGTTGCCTTGCAATTGGCCCAGACCCACACCCCAGCCCAAGAAGTGACCAGCCACTTCACCACTGGCTGCCAGCTGTCCGGAAATAAAAAACAACCGATCAGGAAATAAAAAACGACCGACCAATCCGCATACATCTGCCCATGTCACAGTAATGCACTGATCACGAAGAGTTAACAGTGGCAGTGCACTACACTACACATGCGCAGTAAAGCCCCGGCCCTTTGTTGTAAACCAAGGCCGCGTTGGCTGAGGCCAAGGGGCAAAATTGCTACATAACATACGATTGGCTATTTCTAAACAACACCCATTGGCCGACCTAAAATTATACCCACTTGGCAATTAGTGATTGGCTTGCTAAACATACAGAGGTAAGAGCAGTTTCCGCCTTCGTTGGAGAACTCTGTACGCATCCCGGAGTAAACTTGGCGGACTGATCACCCACCAACGACTCCCCGTCACCGGTCGTACCTGACGAAACCCCACCCGGCGCGCAAAACCGAACCGACCTGGCTACCTAGTCTGTAACCGCTGCTTACATTTGTAACTGCAATCAAAGCCAGCTTCTTCCTACGCTGCATACATCAGCAGCGTAAGTAAACAATCTATTTGTAACCAATACGCATCCGTGCCTAGTTCCTCTCCACACATCGAAGTACCCAACCTGACGTGGCAGGCACCTTAAGAGGGCCCACCTAACTAGCCGCCCCTCGTGGGGGGGAATCTCAGAAAGCGTCCACGACACCAGCAAAGCTAGCTCCTTCTGGGGGGGGAGGGGAGAGGGACGGTTGACTGGCTGCTGACCTGCCGCTTACCACAGACACTGGGCACAGCTGGACCCCATTGCTGATGGGGAGCCCCGCATGTGAGCTGCCAGCCTCACCAGCCCTAGAGACATGGTAAATCCTGCACTGGGGGAGAACTCTCCCACTCTCTGGCCCTGCCCTTGCCTCAGCCCCTGCTCCCACTTCCTGCCCAGCCCACCCACACCCTGGCCCCAAGTCTCCCCCCCACCCCCGAGCGTATAGAGAGGTGGGACACAGTTCACAACTTTCAGCAGCCCGTGTCCCTGCAGCTAGGTGGGCACAGGCCTCTCACACTAAGGAAGGCATCAATGCTGGTGGCGATGTCTTCCTTGGCAATGGGGGGCAGGGACGTGTAGCATTGTGACAGGTAGACCTCCAGGTGGTGGTGGAGATTGTGGGGCAACCACAGGGGCCAGGACCCTGTGCCTGCCCCACAGGGTCCTGAACCAGGAGTGCAGATGTGCCTGGTGCAGCAGCAGGATCATCAGCAGCAGGGCATAATGGTTCAGGTAGCCCTCCACCTTCATAAACAGCTCATTGCACACTGCCCAGGGCACATGCAGTAAAGGCATGCTTGGGATACAGCAGCAGTGCAGCGTGGGGGCTGGAGCTGGTGCAGCAGGTCTTTAAAGATGGCCAGAACATCCAGAACATGTTGACCCACTGATCGTCGTCCCATTCCTGCAGCATGATGTGCTGCCACAAGTGCTGGCTGGTGCACCAGGCACAGAGGCAGCAGGGATGGTAGGACAAAAGGGTGTCAGCAATCCTGACAGTGGTGTCCTGGAGCCCGTGGTCACCGGGGCTGGTGGGAGCAGCTGTACAGCAGCGGGGGCCCCAGAATGCAATATACCAGTCATCCAGCAGTTGGCTCGAGTGGCTGGGGAAGTTGAGTTGACTGTCAAGCCCACAGAATGGGGGCAGGTGAGTAGGACAGCTGTGGCAGCCTTGAGGAGTGGGGGACCCTATCCCTGAGTGCCAGGGCCAGGTGCTGGGCCAGCCAGGGCTGAGAAGCACAGCTACAGCAGGAGCAGAGCAGGTACATTCTGTCTGTGTGTCTGCCACATTGGTGCTCTGACACAGGAAGCATCAGCACAGAGGTCACAATGTGGAGGGTGTGCTTTTAAGATGGCTGCCAAGTGCTGGCAGCTGGCTCTGGCTTCAGCATGGCTGCCAAGTGCTGGCAGCCATGTGGCCAGAGGCTGGAGCTCTCCTCAGTGGCCACAGGGGCACATGGCAGGGCTGGACTGACCTATAGTTAGTCCCAAGTCCCACCACGTGTAGACACCTGCCAAATACTGCTTAATGCAAATAGTGTATATTTAACTGGATGAAGTGACTGATGACCCATGTGCTGTGAATTGGTTCTGCCAAATATTTGAGCAGAGTATAAAGAAATACTAATTTTTATTTGTAATTGCATGTCCTTACCCATTTAATACAATCTCATTCATACCCAAAAGCATTATACCAAATTTCAAACTGTATTTTAACAAAATAGCAGCACTTTCTGCTCTTCTGGACAATGATCTGGGGAAGTTTTTTCCTATCAGGAAAACAAACCAGGGAGAATTCTCCCAGATTATGCAAATGTGTATACATATCCAGGCTCTGTCTGTACAGTGCCTACCACAATGAGACCCTGATCTCAGTTGGGTTTTGAGCACTTGAGTAACCCACAGGATGATGAAATTATTGTAACCTTTGCTTAGAAATGCTGAATAACAATGTAAGCAGGCAACTCCCTATAAAGCTTTGTAGAAACAATTCTTGATGGAATGTGTTAGACCAGCCTTGGAGCAGTTTTAGCATCCAGGTATGTAGCGGGCTTTTGGCATAATTTCTCATTTAGAAGTGAATAAACATCCTGTTCACATTTGAATAAAGCTATTGTTTAGTTATCAGCTTCTTTTGTCTCCTCTTCATGTTATGTTCCCTTGAGGTCTAGAAAGTGATTACACAAAGGAAAAGAAGAAATATGAAATATTAAAAGCAGCCACTCTACCAGCACCTACTCTCTCACTCTGAGTAAAGCATGTTCTTTTGAAGAAAAATAGGAGAGGAAATGGAGGTGACTTTAAAATGAAGGTGTAACAGATTTTATTGATTCCATGGAGATCAGCTGGAAGAATACCAAAAGGCTTTTTTCTGTGGTACTGTGCTGATCTGCCTCAACTGAGAAATTACTATTTATAAGTATAAACCCTAAAATAATATTAGGACATATAGATGGCACTCTTTACAGGATTTTTATAAACATCATTCTGAAGTCTGTCACCAGAAGGGCAGACAATTTAGTTAAAAATTGATTAATATATAGTGATTAGAGCAGCAGACTAGCAGTATAGGACAGATTCTGATGTAAAATAATTTTCAGCAAAGCTGAATTGATAAAACCAGTTGAGAATCTGGCTGTCTGACTTCTGGACTTCTTTCATGGCTCAACTGCTGTGTGTCTAGGTGCCCTGGGCCAAGGAACAAGTCACTTAACTTTTACTACTTAGCTTAGGCAAACATTTCCCCCCACCCCTAAACATTTCCTACCCCACCCCCACCACACCATTTTCAGATTGGTGCAGCTCCATCAATGGAATTAACAACATATGTGAATGAAAGCACCACTGGCCACTGATGTTGTAATCACTGTCAGCTAGATTGCATCTGGGCAGGATTAAACCTGGATAGGAAGAACACTCATTATTATGCACTGAGTCCAAAGCATGAAGTAAGGTACAGCTAGCAAATGATATAAGACAACAACAGAACATACTATATATATGTAAAAAGTAGGAAGAAGGCCAAGAAAAATGTAGGTACCTTACTCAGTGGAGAGCGGATTCTAATAATTGATGTTTTGGAGAAAGCTGAAGAACTTAATACCTTTAACTCAGTCTACACAAAAAAGTTGGCTAATGAATGACAAGTACATTTTTCAGGGAAAAATAATGATAATTGAAGTTTTGGCAAATTACAGCCCAAGATACAAAAAACTTTAGTTTAATTCTCAATGCATATATTCCTGAAAATAAATGGGTCTTGTTTTTTAAAAGTAAGTTTAACAACTTACTCATAGATGCTGAAGGGAATAATGGCTTCTTGTTGAAGGAAATTTCATCTGTTAAGCTAGAAAGCAGATCATTATCTCACCTCTGAATCTCAAGTAAGATCATATATATCTTTACTGAAAAATGGGAAGTCCCCCCAACCTTGATTTTCTTTTCCCACAAAATTCACTGACTGATGATGTCCAATTTTGACTAACGTTATTAGTTATTTAATTACTTCAGAAGGTGTTTATCCAAAGCATTGGAATGAAAACATTATAGTCCCAATTTTTAAAAATGACGATGCGAAATCTTGCATCATATTACTTGTTAGTTTTATGTATACTCTAGCCTAAATATTCGGGTGGCATTTCCTTTTTCATCTTGGATTTCTGAAAATATTACTTTGGGTGAATAGCCTTCTCTGAAACCATCCTGCTCTTCTTGCATGGTGTTGCATCTAAATATACAAAAAGACAAAATCATTTGTATGTAGTCTTCATAGATCTAAATGGAACTTTTGACCCCATGGACAGATTTAAAATTATGGAAACAACTGGCAATTACATCAATGCATGAATCTGTCTTACCATTTATTGTTCTTACTCTTCAAATACAGCCTCTGGGGTGTGTTACAGGATTGGTGGAGTCTTGCCCAATAGGTTCCTAAGACAGGGCTATGACAAGAATATTTGCTTTCTCCACTATTTTTTTTTATTTATTCTTGAATGATCTTAAACAGGTGCTAACAGGAAACCAAGTTCGTAAACCTATGATGCTGAATTACCCTATCCTTTTCTTGCTTTGTGCAGATGAGGCACTATTAATATCACAATCCGAAATAGGCCTCCAAAGGTTATTAGATGCAGTATTGGGCCTCAAATAGGTTGGAAATCCAGTTAAATCCAAGGTATTGGTTTTTGGGAATGGAAGGAGGAAACGAGTTTGGTTTTATAGGAAAAGAAACTAGAGGTTATGTAATTTTTAAAATCTCTTAGAATCTATTTGCATAAAAATCTGAGCTGGAATAAGCAGGTTGAAAATGTAACCACTTACAAGCAAGCTTTGGGTGGAGTTTTATCCTTTTACAATAAGGCGGTCAGAGGAGGGGCTCTAGCAGAACTAAAGGTCTACAGATCTAAAGGACAGCCCATTTTATTGTATGGAGCAGAACTTAGGGGTGCTCCATTATTACTTAATTTTGAAGAAATAAGAGGAAAACGGAGCTCTCCATTAATGGGAAAATTGAAATACTGGGTTAATAAACAAAAAACAATCTGGTTTCTCTTTAACAACTCGGAGACTGTCCTATATTCCTTGGGTGTATTTGAGTTACTTGCACAAAAATTAAGGGCCAAAATCAAATAAAATCCCATTTTATTTTATTGTCCACTGACTCATTTGATCTCTTTTTGCTTTGGGTTGGATTAGATAACTTTGTGAGGTCCAGCCCTATTTTTCTATGATTTTTATTAACTTCAACCTCTGTGGAAAGTGCATTTTTGCCAGTGTTCATCTGTTCTCATCCTAGTTCTGTGCTGTACCTGTCATTCAAAAAGCTTGGCCTAAGGTAATAAAACATTTCTGAGTAATAGCTAGAGTACTTCATCCAAAGACCCTAATAACTCATGGATTAACTTTTCTGTTGCTTCTCACCTTTCTTCATATCTTACTGTGGAAGGAAGCATTGTATTTGTGCTCTTTTATGTTCTAGCTAATGTATCTTTGTCAGCTACCCAGCCTTGTTTCTGGTTATCCACTATCCACTTGAAATTTGCTTTTGCATTTGACTGTATGGAGTTTCACCAGGGCACAAGACCTCAGAAAGGTGAGGACACTAAAGAGTTATTTCAACATATACCCATCTCCATTCCATTCTCTTTTATACCTTGCCCACCACCCATCCAGCAGTACGGTGAATGATGGAACTCTTCTCAGTTACATATGGGTTTCCTTGTCTTTCTCTCATATTTCACTTGCTTTATGGTAGCAAGTTTGTCAGGGCTGTATGTGATTTAAATGTTTTCCAGATCATCTCACCCTCATTTATATAGATTACCAGACCTTCTCTGGTTCCCTAGATCTGCGCTGCCTTATCTGAAATTAAGATGTATGTACATTTTGCTATAAGTTACACAGCTCTACAGGGCAGTTTGCACCAGTGTATTGCTTAATATCCCAGGTTGGATCAATATGGAGTGGAGTTTAGGGTTTCTTTAAGACCATAAAGATAGAAGATTGAAACTGTAAAATGAAATGAAAAGCAGCTCACACAAGAGCAGTTGTTACAGACTGAATAATGAAGAGAGAGCAAGCGAAACTATGTGGGCTGAAAACTGAACAGAACATAAAGATTGCTTTTTAGAATCCACATGAGTGATGTTTTTGTGATATTTGATAATTAATATCAAGTGGCTCTTAAAGCTGTAATAGTAGGAGCTACAAATATTCTAACTAGAAGTTGATTGGAACAATTTATAAATCCCATGCTTTTGTCCACTTGATTCACTCTAAAAATAGAATAAACCACTTCCTGACTGTAAAATTAATGTACTTGGCTCCTTTAAGTCATTATCATTATGGTTATTGTGATGGTAGGGGTATATATCTAACTTAAGGTCTTATTGCAGATGTAGGAGGTATGATTTTGCATATGTCATGTCACATACTTTTATATCCAACCGTTCATTTGTACACTAGAGGCTGAAATTCATCCTTGGACAGAAGCCATCATGAGGCCTGTGTACCTTAGGACTGTAATAGTGAAACAGCTTTTTGCTAGCAACCTATCCTGAAGTGAATTTCTCCCACAGCACATAAATTCTTAATAGCTAGCATATAATATAATAACATCTGGATTTTAGTTTCAGTCAAAACTCATATAGGAAAAAACTGTAAAAAAGGTAAAACCCTTATAAGCATAAGCATGTCCATTCATGCTACTTAAAATACGATCCAGGTGAGACTATTAGTATCCATTCAACAAAGCACTTACAGACGTGCTTAATGGGAACTGCTATAATTAAATTGTGCACAGCGTCTCGTATTCAGCATCCCGCATTTCAAAATGGCAGTGGGGACACCTTAAATAAAGCTTGCTCATTAGTTAAAATGCAGCTGCCACCATTTTGAAACCTGGGGTGCTGCAGCACACTGGAGTGGTCTGATTAGACCACTCCAGCAGACTCAATTAATCGAATCTGCTCCAACACCTTCTAATCAGAATGCATTGGAGCATGTGTAAAAGTGCCTGCTGAGTTTAGTGGGCCTGAGGTACATATTTCAGTACTTTGTTGAATTATGTTCATTAATCTGTCAACTTTTGTCCACAAAAATGATTTTATAGATATTTTTTGTTTGGGGCGGAGGGGGTTGTGAGAATTTTTAATCTATCTTGAATGTGCAAAAACCCTGTACGAACTGTATAAACGAATGTGTTATTTATTGCATGGGAAGAAGTGCCCTTCTGAAAATCAGGATATTTTAACTACCTCAGGTTGAGCAATGACAAAAAGAGATATTCAACATCATGAATTACTTTTGAAAAGCTTAAGTCTGTTAGTGTATCAGTGGTGATCTCTCCGCTCCAAACACTTTAAGAATAAGAGCCATAATTAAAGAAAAATATGTGTCGTAATTTCTCATCAATTTGAGATGGCAGCAGCTCCCCTGGCCAGTCCCAGTAAGCCATCCTTCTGCATTTTTAATAGAGATACATATGATGATGAATGTGATAAAATGTAATAATTGTCTCTCTTGATTCATCTTTTCTAGCCTCAGTCAGAGACCAAACTGATAATTGCTATTATTCCTAGTAGAATGGTGGAGGCTTCTATATTCTCATTCCTACTGCCATCACAACAGCCTCAAATAATAGTGACAGAGAATTATAAACTTTGCTCAAATGTTATTAGACTGGGCTTGGGACTTTTACTTTTTATGATGATGCAAATAGGGAAAAGTAGGCATTCTAAAAGAATTTGCCTTAAGAGTCTGAACCAATTTGAAGTAATTCTATACAAGTAACATGATGGTACATTTAGTGGAAATATACCAAAAAGTCTACTTTGTATGCCTACCTAACCTTTTTCAGCCCCTCCCAGGAATTTAGATGGGACTAAAGTTGCCTGTATTTCATTTATCTGTTGTGCAATATGAATATCATGTGTATAACAGTAGAAGGAACCAAGGAGCAGTCTGTAGAGCTGTGCTAACTGTTAATTTGGACTACAACTCCCAGAAACCCCCAGGAGCTAGGGTGGGGGGGAACCATGGCAGGGACAAGGGAAAAAAGAGGAAGCTTGAGGCTGGAGTAAGGGAAAGCGTGAGCAGTGTGCAGGTGGAACCTGGTCAGCCCTACGTAGGGGAGCGCACAGAGAATCTCACTGGCTCGGTCCACCAGGACAGTGGACTGAAGGAGCTGGACTCAGACTTGGGGGTGCAGCTGAAGGGAGGCTGCTGTTTGAGGGTGCTGGGGACTAAAGACTTGTTTGGGGATACCTGCAGAGGTGTGGGATGGAAATTAAGGTGCCAAGTATATGTTACCATGGTTATGATGTTTCTTTACCTTTTAGCTGTTCCTTTTGGCCTGTTGGTTTGTGATCCTAACCCCTATGATTTTCTATATAAAAGTGGGAGCTCCCTTTTGCCCTTGTGTCAGATTCTGGGGCTGCAGGGTAGGCACCGTTGTTTAGTTTGCAGCACTGTAATTTTATTCTTAAAATGACTCAAGTAGAGTGAGTGAGACAGCCATGCACCTTATATCTACAAAAGATAGGACTTTGGTAGTATTGCCTTATAAAAATAGGATTGGCACTGAAACATTTATAGCCTAAAGGTTCTCTCTCTCTTTCCTGTGAAAATTGAGTTGGTTACTTATGCTCTTTGGCAAACACCACACTAATTAAACTAATAAATTAGTGCACAGATCACACTAAATTGTAAGGTGTTGCAAAACCCCATATGGATAGCAAAATAATAAAAAGGGACCTAGAGAATATAGAAATACAAGCAGATAATAAGATGTGGTTCAATCTAAAAAAATGGAAGTTGTGGAATACTAATACAAAATGCATGAACTTGATAGGAGAATGGTACTTGGAGAGCAGTAACGCTGACTAAAACATCCAAGGAATGCTGATGTGAGCTTTGCTGCTGCAGGAAACACCTGCATCAAAACACTCCATCAAACCTCAGTGTGTTTTGGGGCTGTATAAGCAGGTGTTTCATAGAAGGGATACTATCTATATATCTGTTCTTCAAGGTGCCCAGCTCCGTTTTGGGCTCAGCACAAATAAATTCATATTCCTTGGAATATAGGATGAGATTCGTACAGCTGTAGAGAGATGAGCTATATTTTTGTTGTTGTTTATTGTATCATGCATTGATATGGTGCTTTAAATAAAAAGTTCCTACTCAGAAGAGCTTGCATTTGAAGTAGGACAAATACAAGACCGCAGATGACTCCTGCAAGTGAAGTACGTGCAGAGTGAATGGGAAGACACTGGCTCCATTGCTCTACTTCTCGGTAGTGGAAAGTTAGCTGGAGCTGTGGGTTTTAAACAGAAATTTGAAGGGGAGACAGTAAGGATGTTGAAATCAGAAAAGGCTGAAACAACCAAGTTTTACTTCGGCTCAAGCCCAAATAGAACATAAGAATTTGCATAGGCCTTGGGCTGGCTAACTGTACAAGGGTAAATTGTGCAGCACAGGCAGATGGTCCAGAGGAGAGGGTCAGCTTAAGGAAAAGCCTGGAGGGTTAAGGATACATAACCCTCCACAGATGTTGAATGATCAGTTACTTAGGAGATGAGGTGAAGAGTAAGTAGAAATAAGGACTGAGGCACAGAGAGGAGCAAGAGTAGTGCAACATCTTGAAAAAGTAGATTATACATTTCCATTTTACATGGAAAGAGTTGAAAAGATAATGTGGTGATTATTATTTTATACATGGGAAGAGCAGCATACACACCTCTGGTGAATCTAGAACAAATCTGAATATCAGGAAGATGACCCCTGATGACCATTGGGCAACTTAGTGCAGGTCTACTGATACAATTTTAAGATCCAATTAGCCCAACATGCAAAAGTAAGTGTAACCCAGGTGTACCAGAGTGTAGAAGGGGATGATCAGCAGGGCATACGTGCTGGAGATGGAAACTGCAGCTTGCTCACAGTTTTCCTTCTCCAGTGTCTCTATAGAGGAAGACCAGGACACAGCAGCTGAACTATATACATGGTTTATTCAGGGGCAGAATAAAATGGGAAAGGGATAGAATAACTGGATAGGTGATAAGGATAAATATTTACATATAATATGTTCAAGTCAGCAAATAACAGAATAGGTAAGTATCACAGTCCCCAAGATCCACGAGAGAAACCTCGCCCATGGATCCCCAGAGAGTAGGTATGTGCCAACACTCAAAGGGTAAGCACCCCAAAATATAAAACACAACAAGCAGTCAATAAATACTCCAAAATATATGACAATCCCAAATACCTGCCTCCTCTAGAGAAGTCTCTGTTTCTCTAACATAAACCCCTTCTGATGTATCCACTGTGTCCCTACCCGGTGGGAAACCCCTAGCCCAAGAACTTGTACTTCCCAGTAAGTAGGGGTCCAGCAAGGGTTCCCAGTGTTTCATCCCCAGCGAGGCAAGTGGCTCCTGCAGCGGGTGCTGTCTCAGTCCCCTCATGGAGTGCATGGCTTGTTCACATACCAGGATGGCTTGGCCTTCTCAGCAGGTTGCGGGCCTGGGCTGCCTCGTGCATGCCCAGGGCCAGGGCTCCAGTACAGGCCCACCGCACTGTGCAGCATGCACTGCCCATAGGCCCTTGCACCCCGGCAGCAGGGAGTAGGGCGCAAACTGCCCCCTGCCCCCTTCAAGGGCCCTCGGCCCATCAATGACTCACTGTGCAGTGGTGTCTGCACCAGTGCTGGCCTTGTGCTGAGGTTGGAGACCTGAGCCGCTTTGAGCAGCTCCCAGGGTCCCAGTCCCTTTCAGACCCTCTGTGCAACAATGCCTGCACTGGCTCGCCGCGCTCTCTCACAGTGAGGGCTTGGGGATGTGGCCTCCTGCCGTTCCCATCTGACAGTGGAGTCTTTGGGCTTTTCAGGGCAACTGGAAGACCCCACTGGGTAGCCCTTCCTCAGCCCCAGCTTCTTATTTCTTCCTTGTCCCTTGTCTCTCCCCTCCCCTTCCCCCACCGCCCCCATGTGCTGCGCATGCAGCTCCTTATATACCCTTTTGGGGCTCTCCCAATCAGGGGGAAGATGGCCAATTGGGGGAGGTGGAGCACAGTCTTCAGTTTGGTCCGCTCCTTGTCTCGCTCTGATGTAGGGGCGGGAAGGACTCTACCCAAGGCTCGTCCCTTGCTGGTCTCTGATTGGTGGGTTTGCCCCACCAATCACTTTGGCAATTCCCTAAGCCCAAGGACCTGGGCAAATATAGGCAAGTCCGCCACATAAGGAAAGTTGTCCCCTTTATTGATCTGTATTAGATTAGAGGTTTTCCATGAAAGAAGTTTGATTTGCACTTGTGTTTTGAATATAAAACATGGTATTGCCAAAATCAGCACAAATAACATGTTCTCCCTTATCTATTTGATAATAAACACAAATGAATGGAGAAAAAGGTAGTATTCATTCCTAACATCAACTAAGCAATTGCTAAGGATTACTGGAGTATCTTGTTTAATAGATATAGGAAAGCGCAATCCACACAGATTATGATGTCTCGACAGTTTGTCATTTTTTTTCATACATAGATAAAAATCATTCCCATAACTGCCTGAGAGGAATCTACTTTTAAAGCTGAGCAATATCCAATTTCACCAAGTTGTTCAGAATTCTGATACATTTTATCTAGGTCTTCTCTGTTTTATTAAAAAGAAGATTGTGATCCATCTGTCTTTTGGAAGAGAATCATTTTCATTCTCTACATGCTCCAGCACAAGGTATAAGTACATTTCCTCTTTCCTACATAATCTGCTGATCACCAGGGATCCTAGTTTTCTCTGATTTAAAAATGGTAAATTCTCTGATTTAAACCCCCCAAATCCGTGATAAAAATTAACCCCCCCTACAGCCTCCTTAGCCCTCCTGATGCCCCTCACTCCCCCACAACAGCCCCCCAGCCCCAGACACACATGCACAAACACTGACATCCAGCCCTGCAGGTAAGTCTGTGTGGGTGGAAGGGGCGGGGCAAGAGAAAGGGAAGGTGCTAGGGGGCCAGATCAAGAAGTGGGGGAGGATGCCCCTGTGCCCCTCCCAGGAGCAGGGCTGGGGGCTGAGGGCAGGGGTGCCCCTCTGCGGGCTGCACACACATCGGCTGGCCTGATGGGGTGTTCACACACAGTGGCCGCCACTGCAACTCTGCTGCTGCACCCCACACTGCCTTCCCATAGTGGTCCACACAGCTTTTTGGGCAAGCAGTGTGGAGTGCAGTAGCAGTGGTGCAGTGGTGGCCACTGTGTATGGGTCACACAGGGGGAGCTTGTATGCGGCAGCCCCCACTGCATCATTACTTGTGCCCCGCAGCCAGATGTACGGCTTCATGTCAGTGTGGGGTGGTGGCGGTGGTGGATGTGTGCCTGCCAGTGGGTGCAGGAGACATGCACATGGTGGCTGCCACTGCTGCTGCTGCCACAGCTCCTGTGGAGCTGTGTTATAGTTTCACAGGTTCTAGGGTTGGAAGAGACCTGAACAGATCATCAAGTCCAACCCCCTGCCTTGGGCAGGAACGAGTGCTGGAATCATAATACCTCAGCCAGATATCTATCCAACCTCCTCTTGAAGACCCCCAAGGTAGGGGAGAGCACCCCCTCTCCTGGGGGAGCCCATCCCAGAGCCTGGCAGCCCTAACCGTAAAGTAATGTCTCCTGATATCACGCCTGAACCTGCTCTCAATCAATTTGTGGCTGTTATTCCTTGTTATCCCAGGTGATGCCTAGGGGAACAGAGCCTCACCTAGTTTTCTCTGGTCCCCCCTGGTGAGTTTATAGACAGCCACCAGATCCCCTCTCAGTCTTCTCTTGTGGTGGCTGAATAGATTCAGGCCCTTTAGTTTATCTTCGTAGGGCCTGATGTGCTGCCCCCTGACCATGCGAGTGGCCCTCTTCTGGACCCTCTCGAGGTTAGCCACATCCCTTTTGAAGTGCAGCACCCAGAACTGGATTCAGTACTCCAATTGCAGCCTGACCAGCACCACATAGAGGGAAAGGATCACCTTCCTGGACCTGCTTGTGATGCATCTATAGATGTACGACGATGTGCGGTTAGCCTTACTGACCACTTCCTCGCATTGGCGGCTTGTGTCCATCCTGGAGTCAGCAATGACTCCAAGATCCTTTTCAGCCACTGCGTCATTGAGAAGGGTGTTCCTCAGCCTATAGGTGTGTTGCAGGTTCCTTCTCCCTAGACGCAGCACCTTGCACTTGTCTGCGTTGAATTCCATTCTATTCTCATCCGCCCACCTCTGTAACCTCTCCAGATCTAGTTGGATTCTGTCCCTCCCCTCCAGTGTGCCCAC